>NW_028228006.1:0-40949 GCF_978045245.1 Mus caroli | reverse complement strand
AGTTCCTCCCCATATTCTGGGTCCTACAATGTGAATTTTTAATTTTAAACGTTTTTAAGTTTTTTTTTTTTTTTTTTTTGTCATATTCTGGGTCCTACAGTGTGATTTTCTCATTTTCCAACTTTTCAGGTTTTCTCGGCATATTCTGACTCCTACAGTGTGAAATTTTAATTTTCCACCTTTTTCAAGGTTTCTTGCTATGTTCAGGTCCTACACTGTGAATTTTTAATTTTCCACCTTTTTCAGGTTTTTTCGGCATATTTGGGGTCCTTCACTGTGAGTTTTTAATTTTCTACTTTTTTTTCATGGTTTCTTGCCATATTCTGGGTCCGACAGTATGAATTTTTAATTTTCACGTTTTTCAGGTTTTCTCCCTCTATTCTGGGTCTGATAGTGTGAATTATTAATCTTCACGTTTTTCAGGGTTTCTCGGCATATTCTGGGTCCGGTAGTGTGATTTTCTCATTTTCCACGGTTTTCAAGTTTTTTCGTAATTCTGGGTCCTACTACAGTGTGATTTTCTCATTTTCCACCTTTTTCAGGTTTTCTCGCCATATTCTGTGTTCTACAGTGTGATTATCTCATTTTCACCTTTTTCAGGTTTTCTTGCCATATTCCAGGTCCTTCAGTGTGAATTTTTAATTTTCCACGTTTTTCAAGGTTTCTTGCCATATTCTGGTCCTACTGTGTGAATTTTGAATTTTCCCTATTTTTAGTGTTTCTCACCATATCCTGGGTCCTACAGTGTTAATATTTAATTTTCCATGTTTTTCAGGTTTTCTTGCCATAGTCTGGGTACTTCAGTGTGAGTTTTTACTTTTCCTGGTTTTTCAGGTTCTCTAGCCATATTCAAGGTTCTTCAGTGTGAATTTTTATTTTTCCACGTTTTTCAGGTTTTTTCATCATATTCTGGGTTCTACAGTGTGATTTTCTCATTTCCACGATTTTCAGGTTTTCTTGCTATATTCCAGGTCCTTCAATGTGACTTTTTAATTTTCAACGTTTTTCAGTGTTTCTCGCCATATTGTGGGTAATACAGTGTGAATTTTTAATTTTCCACTTTTTTCATGGTTTCTCGCCATATTCTGGATCCGACAGTGTGAATTTTTAATTTTCATGTTTTTCAGCGTTTCTTGGCATAACTGGGTCCTGTACTGTGATTTTCTCATTTTCCACGTTTTTCAAGTTTTTTCGCAATTCTGTGTCCTACAGTGTAATTTTCTCATTTTCCACCTTTTTCAGGTTTTCGCACTGTATTAGGGTTCCTTTTGTGTGAGTTTTTTAATTTCTACTTTTTTCAGGGTTTCTCGGTATATTCTGGGTCCTGCAGTGTGATTTTCTCATTTCCATGTTTTTGAAGTTTTTTCCTAATTCTGTGTCCTACAGTGTGATTTTCTCATTTTCCACATTTTTCAGGTTTTCGCTCAGTATCCGGTGTCCTTTTGTTTGAGTTTTTTAATTTCTACTTTTTTCAAGGTTTCTTGCCATATTCTGGGTCCTACAGAGTGTATTTTTAATTGTTGACGTTTTTCATGGTTTCTCTGCATATTCTGAGTCCTACAGAGTGACTTTCTCATTTTCGACCCTTTTCAAGTTTTTTTTACCAATTCTGGGTTCTATAGTGTGAGTTTCTCATTTTCCACCTTTTTCAGGTTTTCTTGCCATATACGGGGTCCTGCAGTGTGAATTTTTAATTTTAAACGTTTTTAATTTTTTTTTAGTCATATTCTGGGTCCTACAGTTGATTTTCTCATTTTCCACCTTTTTCAGTTTTTCTCGCCATATTCTGGGTCCTTCAGTGTGAGTTTTTAATTTTCCTCGTTTTTCAGGTTTTCTCCCCATATTTGGGTCCTTCAGTGGGAATTTTTAATTTTCCACGTTTTTCAGGTTTTTTTTGTCATATTCTGTGTTCTACAGTGTGATTTTCTCATTTCCACGATTTTCAGGTTTTCTTGCCATATTCCAGGTCCTTCAGTGTGAGTTTTTAATTTTTTTACTTTTTTTCAGGGTTTCTCACCATATTCTGGTTCCTACAGCATGTATTTTTAATTTTCCACTTTTTCAGGGTTTCTCCTCATATTCTGTGTCCTACAGTGTGATTTTCTCATTTTCAACGTTTTTCAAGTTTTTTCGCAATTCTGGGTCCTTCAGTGTGATTTTCTCTTTTTCTACCTTTTTCAGGTTTTCTCATCATATACGGGGTCCTACAGTGTGAATTTTTATTTTTTAACGTTTATAAGTTTTTTTCGTCATATTCTGGGTCCTATAGTATGATTTTCTTATTTTCCACCTTTTTCAGGTTTTCTCGCAATATTCGGGGTCCTTCAGTGTGATTTTTTTCATTATCCCCGTTTTTCAGGGTTTCTCGCCATTTTTCAGGTCATTCTGTGTGTGTTTTTTATTTTTGAAATTTTTCAGTGATTTTATCGCCATATTCTAGGTATTACAGTATGATTTTCTCATTTTTCGATTCTTTCATGGTTTGTCACCATATTTCAGGTCCTACAGTGTGATTTTCTCATTTTTCGTCTTTTTTAGGTTTTATCACTATATTCCTGGTCCTACAGAGTGATTTTCTCATTTTCCACATTATTCAGGATTTCTTGCCATATTCCAGGCCTTCAGTGTGATTTTTTCATTATCCACGTTTTTCAAGGTTTCTTGCCATATTCCAGGTCCTTCATTATTAATAAATAATTATCCACGATTTTCAGGGTTTCTCACCATATTCTGGGACCTACAGTTTGATTTTCTCATGTTTCGACTTTTTCAGTTTCTCACCATATTCCAGTTCTTACAGTGTTATTTCCTCATTTTCCACATTATTCAGGATATCTTGCCCTTTTCCAGGTCCTTCAGTGTGAGTTTTTAATTTTCCACATTTTTCAGGGTTTATCGCCATATTCCAGGTCCTTCAGTGTGATTTTTTCATTATCCACGTTTTTTCTGGGTTTCTCGCCATATTTCAGGTCCTTCTTTGTGAGTTTTTTATTTTCGAATTTTTCAGTGATTTTATCGCCATATTCTAGGCATTACAGATTTTCAGAAAAATGATTTTCTCATTTTTCAGTTCTTTCACGGTTTGTCACCATATTTCATGTCCTACACTGTGATTTTCTCATTTTTCGACTTTTTCAGGGTTTCTCACCATATTCCAGGAACTAATGTGTTATTTTCTCATTTTCCACATTATTCAGGATATCTCTCCATTTTCCAGGTTCTTCAGTGTGAGTTTTTAATTTTCCACATTTTTCAGGGTTTATCGCCATATTCCAGGTCCTTCAGTGTGATTTTTTTAACTAGCCACGTTTTTCAGGGTTTCTCGCCATGTATCAGGTCCTTCTTTGTGAGTTTTTTATTTTCGAGATTTTTCAGTGATTTTATCGCCATATTCTAGGTATTACAGTATGATTTTCTCATTTTTCGATTCTTTCATGGTTTGTCACCATATTTCAGGTCCTACACTGTGATTTTCTCATTTTTCGACTTTTTCAGGGTTTATCACCATATTCCAGGTCCTACAGTGTGATTTTCTCATTTTCCACATTTTTCAGGATTTCTTGAAATATTCCAGGCTTTAAGTGTGATTTTTTTAATTATCCACGTTTTTCAGTGTTTCTCGCCATATTCCAAGTCCTACTGTGTGCTTTTCTCATTTTCCATATATTTAAAATTTCTCGCCATATTCCAGGTCCTTCATTGTGAGTTTTAATTTTCGACATTTATCAGCGTTTATCGCTATATTCTAGGTACTACAGTAAGATATTCTAATTTTTCGACCTTTTCAGGGTTTCTCACCATATTCCAGGTCCTACAGTGTGATTTTCTCATTTTTCAAAAAAAGTAGAAAATTAAAAATACACGCTGTAGTACCCAGAATATGGCAAGAAACCCTGAAAAAAGTAGAAAATTAAAAACTCACACTGAAGGACCCCAAATATAGCGAGAAAACCTGAAAAAGGTGGAAAATGAGAAAATCATACTGTAGGACACAGTAATGCGAAAAAAATTGAAAAAAGTGGAAAATGAGAAAAATCACACTGTAGGACCCAGAATATGCCGAGAACCCCTGAAAAACGTGGAAAATTAAAAATACACTCTGTAGGACACAGAATATGGCAAGAAACCATGAAAAAAGTAGAAAATTAAAAATTCACTCTGAAGGACCCCGATTATGGCGAGAATACCTGAAAAAGGTGGAAAATGAGAAAATCACACTGAAGGACCCAGAATAATGAAAAAACTTGAAAAAAGAATATGCCAAGAAACCCTGAAAATCGTGAAATTTAAAATTCACATGTGGGACCCAGAACATGGCCCTGCCTTGCCTAGCCTAGCCTAGCCCTGCCTAGCCCAGCCTAGCCCAGCCTAGCCCTTCCTAGCCCAGCCCTCCCTAGCCCTGCCTTGCCAAGCCCTGCCTAGCCCTGCCATGCCAAGCCCTGCCTAGCTCTGCCTTGCCAAGCCCTGCCTAGCCTAGCCCTTCCCTGCATATCCCTGCCTAGCCCAGCCCTTCCCTGCCTAGCCTAGCCCTGCCTTCCTGACCCTGTTTTTAACCAGGCTGGCGTCGAACTCAGAAACTGACTGCCTCTACCTCCAGAGTGCTCTCATTAAGAGCTTGAGCCACCACTGACTGTTGGGTTTTCTAAGTCTTACATTGGTATGGTGTCTGTTTCTCAGCTGTGAAACCTTAATTAAGACATGTAGTCAGTCCTAGGTCAGCCATAGCTACAGAGTGAGGCATTATCTAAAACAAAACAAAAAATAGAAATAATAAAATAAATAAATTAAGCAACCACATGATATCTTTTCTTTCTATAGATGATACTCAGAGCTTGAAGCAGTTCACCCATGAGACCTCAGCTCTGGACATTGAGACTGTTTTCCTAACAAGTATTATGGCTGAACCTGAGAGGTTCTACTGCTGAGTTGTGTCCCCCACTTTAAAAAAAAGTTGCTTTCAAAGGCTGCAGAATCTTAGCACTGTTGCTTGTTACAGTTGAGTCACAGCCCTGAACTTTCAGTGGTAGTTAAAGGCACAGAGATGGGCTTCCTATAGACATAAAAGGCCAAGTCTTTGTTATTAAAAAGTTAATCTGGATTCCCCCACCCCCTGGCATCCTAACAATTCCTAGAAAGGTAGACAGGGACCTGGGCAGAAGGGTGTAAGGCTACTGTTGTTTGTAAGTGGTAACAGAAGGCTTTCTCTAGTTGGTACCCTACCCCAAGTTACACTGTCACTTCTTTTTCCTTGTTGTTGTTTTGTCGGTTTGTATTCTCTACATAGCCCCTTTCCCTTCCTAACCTTGGTGGTCCTGAACCTTACTGTCTTTGAACTCAGTGAATTCCCTGTCTTGCTGGGATGAAACTGTGAGCTACCATCCAGAAGGAAGCACCCTGCTGAGGTTAGATTGGGGTCTCTTCCAGTTTCCTCTATGAACATGCATATGGCAGGCCTGGACATTCTTTTTTTCTTTTCCTTTTCTTTTTAAAGATTTATTTATTTATTATATTTAAGTATGCTGTAGCTATCTTCAGACACTCCAGAAGAGGGTGTCAGATTCTGAAGAATCTAAATCATTCTTATTGTCTGCATATGATGTATATAAACACAGCTTCACATATACTCAAAAAAAAATAAGGAAAGATGGGGCTACAGAGAGGGCTCAAAAATTAAGAGCATTGTCTCCTCTTCTAGAGAACCTGGGCTCAATTACCAGTATATATATGGTGGCCCATCTCCAGTTCCAGGGGATCTAATACTCTGTTCTGGAGTCTGTGGGCACAGCATACACATGCAAAACACCCTTACACTAAAAATAAAATAGATCATTGAGAGAGAGGAGAGAGAGGGGGTGAGAGAGAGGGGACGTAATCATACCTCCTGACGAGTTTGAAGACCTGAGCTTCATCACTTACACAAATAAATAAATGCAAAATATTTTTTATAAATAAACTCTGCCATTTACCTTTAAAAATTCCTAGAAAACAAGTTCTATGAGCAACAGTTATATTTACTATATCTAAAGGACAGTCATGAGCATATTCTCTAAATAGAAAAAGGTCTGTTGGTCTTAGAAATGGAAAAGACAAACCAGGGAAGGTTTGCAATTACATAATGAGGCAGCTCAGCCCAGCTCTTAGGTTGGAAATAAGACTCGAGAATAGGATACACCTGAAGACAGCCATTGCTGTGTGTGCTTGATGGTAATCTGGTAATTTTTTTTTCTTAATTTTTAAAAACTTTGTATCCTCTTTCTTTCTTTCTTTCTTTCTTTCTTTCTTTCTTTCTTTCTTTCTTTCAATTATTATTTTTTTTCTCAGAACGGGTTTCTCTGTGCAGCCCTGGCTGATTTGGAACTCCCTCTGTAAGCCAGGGTGACCTTGAATGCCGAAATCTGCCTGAGGCTAAAGGTGTGTTCCACAATTGCCTCAGCTCTACTCTAATTCTGTGTATGTTGTATATATGTATGAATATAAGTAATATTAATCCATTAATATCTCTTTTTCCTAAAATTCAGGTCATTCTTCCTTATCTTTCTCTCTCACTCCCTGTGTGTGTGCATGTGTGTGTTAGTCTAGGGTACACAGATTAAAGAATCTATATTTCCCACGGATTCTTAGAAATAAACAAGGAAGCCAGGTGTGGTGGAGCACCCCTTTAATCCCAGCACTTGGCAGGCAGAGGCCGGCAGATTTCTGCATTCCAGGCCATCCTGGTCTACAGTGTGAGTTCCAAGACACCCAGGGCTACACAAAGAAACACTGTCTTGAACGCCCCTCCCTCCTAAAAATAATAAAGAAGTAATAGACAAAAAGCAAGAGAAAAACATGTGGCCATGGCTGCTGGTGGCTTTTCAGTGATTCCTGACCCTTCTGCACTGGATTCAGTTAAGTTCTATTCCACTAGTAGCTGGGAAAGAAGGGGAAGAAACAGAAGCAACCTGGAACAATAGGTCTCGTGGCGGTCAGCCACCTCCATCTTGAGAAGGGTCATCAATCAGCAGACAAGATGTCCGCCATCCACATGTCGCCTTTCAGCATGGTGAGGTCAATGTGTCAATGTTCAACCGAGTGACAGAACAAGGAATTAGAGATGCAGACAACAGACATGCAGGCACACCACCTCCTTTCCCTTCTGTTGTTTGGTAAAAGACACACAATTTTTATTATTTACAGTAAGCCTTAAAAAGCACTCTGACAGCCTCACAGATATCTACCTTCTATGTGATTAGAATTTCCTTTTTTTTAAGTTAATTCTCAGAAGTTGCATGGTGACTTGTTCTAGGTTATGGTGCCCTCTTCTGGCATGTAGTCATATAGGCAGCAGATAGAGCACACACACACACACACACACACACTTACATTGAAAACTAATAGTAATAATAAAAACAAACAAGCAAGCAAGCAAGCAAGCAAACAAACAAATATATAAATAAGAGGGAAAAAGAGATTCTGGCTTCTGCCAGGCTGTGTGGGTGGCAAAGGCAGGCAGGCAGAGAGGACCTCTGTGAGTTTGAGGCAGAACATACTGCCTGGGCTACACCAAGAGAAACCCTACCTCGAGGCAAAAGAAAACAAAAGCAGAGAAGGTTCTGGCTTTTATTTTACTGATCTGCCTGTCTGTCTTTCTTTCATCAGGCTGGCCTCGAACTCAGAAACTGACTGCCTCTGCCTCCCGAGTGCTCTCATTAAGAGCTTGAGCCACCCCTGAATGTGGGGTTTTCTAAGTCTTACCTTGCTCTTGGTGTCTGTTCTCAGCTGTGAAACCCTAATTAACACATGTAGTCAGTCCTGGGTCAGCCAGAGCTACAGACTGAGTCCTTATCTAAAACTAAATAAAACAAAACAAAACAACAAATAGAAATAATAAAATACATAAATTAAGCAACCACATCATATCTTTTCTCTCTCTAGATGGTACTCAAAAATTGCAGCAGTTTGCCTGTGAGACCTCAGATCTGGACACTGAGGCTGTTTCTCTACCAAGTAATAGGGCTGAACTTGAGGAGCTCTACAGCTCAGTTGTGTCCCCTGCTCTTTTAAAAAAAGAGTTGTTTTCAAAGGCTGCAGGTTCTTACCACTATTGCTTGTTACAGATGAATTATAGCCCTGAACTTTCAATGGTACTTAAAGGCACAGACAGGTGCTTCCTATAGACATAAGAGCCCAAGTCTTGTGGTCATAACCAGTGGTAATAACCTGGGCGGAAGGGTGCAAGGCTTCTTTTGTTTGTAAGTGGTAACAGAAGGCTTTCTCTTGTTGGTACCGTATCACAAGCTACACTGTCTATTCTTTTTCCTGGTTAGTGTTTCCTTGCTTTGTTTTCACTACATAGCTCCTTCCTCTTCATAACATTGGCTGTCCTGAACCAGGCAGTCCTTGAAATCAGTGATTTGCCTGTCTTGCTGGGATTACACTCTGAGCTACCATCCAGAGGGAAGCAACCTGCTGAGGTTAGACTGCTCTCTCTCCAGGTTTCCCCTATGAACATGCAAATGGCAGTCCTATCTGGTCTTTCTTTTTTTTATCCTTTTAAAAAAATGTTTATTTATTTATTTATGTATTTATTTGATATAAGTACACTGTAGCTGTCTTCAGACACTCCAGAAGAGGGTGTCAGATTCTGGAGAATCTAAATCCCTCTTATGGTCTGCATATGATGTACATAAACACAGCCTCACATATACTTCTAAAAATTTAAAGATGGGTGGGGCCACTGAAAGGGCTCAACAATTATCGGCATTGTCTCCTCTTCCAGAGAACCTGGGCTCAACTACCAGCAATTATATGGTGGCCCATCTCTAGTTCCAGGGGATCTGATACTCTGTTCGGGCTTCTGTGGGCACAGTATACACATGCAAACACCCTTACACTAAAAATAAAATACATCATTGAGAGAGAGGAAAGAGGGCTTTTGAGAGAGAGAGAGAGGGGATGTCATCGTACCTCTTGACAGGTTTGAAAAATCAGAGCTTCATCACTCACACAAATAATTAACTGCAAAATATTTTTTAAACAAACTCTGCCATTTACCCTTAAAAATATCATGAAAACATGTAAGTTCTATGAGCAACAGTTATATTTACTGTATCTCAAGGATAGTCATGAGCATATTCTCTAAACAGAAAAAGGTCTGGTAATCTAAGAAATGGAAAAGAGAAACCAAGTCTTTCTTCATATAAAAGCATACAGTAAGTGAACATTTAAAACTACAAGAGGCTACAGTGTTGCATGGCGGTGGAAATTGGTCCAACCTTGGGAAAGTCACACGTGAACCCCTTTAAGTTGGGGTTGCAGGGAGGTGATGATTGGTTCCTTCCTATGCTGGTTCTTTTGTGCCTCTTCCTTACACGATTAGGAAGGTTTGCAATTACATAATGAGGCAGCTCAGCCAAGCCCTTAGTTTGGAAATAGGACTAGAGGATAGGATACACCTGAAGACAGACAGCCATTGCTCTGTGTTCTTGATGCTTCAATGGAAGCATCTGGTATTCTGAGTGCAGTGTGATAGGTCCCATTCCAGAGGCATAGGTAAGAACCAGATTCCTGGCACTCTGACCGAAAAGGATCTAGGAGAAGCCCCGAGGGTGGGTGTGGATAGGACATTGCCTGAGCCTCCTTTGGCTCAGATCCGTACCCCTGGATTGGTTGGACCCTCACTAGGATCCCCAACTTAACCCTACTGACATCTAGGTTAGTAATTTGAGCTCTAGTTGGATTCCCTTGACTGACCTGTTGGCCCCTATGGCCACCCTAAGTCAGCTCCCAGATCCTGTGCCACCTAGACTCAGACTTGACACGCTATGTCTGTTAACAACAAAATCAGGGTGCCAGACTCACAGGAGACATTTCTTACATTTAGATTACGTTCAGTTTGGGGGAAACAGAGGACAACACAGACGTCGGTTGAGGCCAATATACAGTTTAGTAAGCAAATACTGATCAGATGCGCAAAGACCTGCTACAGTGATGGAAACAGGTTTAACCATGCTCCTCCAGTGCCAGCCATGGCTTTGCCTTTCTGCATTGTATTTCTATGATATGCCAACGGAGCAGGTACTCACCAAGGATTTGCTCTGGGCATGCTTACCCAGTGGTGGTCACAATTATAAACTTCTAAGCGAAAGAACAGTTCCCCATCTAGCACAGTCATTAGAGCACGAGGTTATTAATCTCAGGGTCGTTGGTTTGAGCCCAAAGTTGGACGAGATGTTATTTTAGTTGGTGTCGACTGGAGACAATGCTGGCACTTCCCAGGAGTAACCCAGGGTTGGGGTTCTGCTTTCTGTATCTCTGACATTAGAACTGGAGGTAGGGAGCATTTGGTGTGTCTTTTGCTCTGCTTGAAGCAGCACTGGGTGTACTAAATTGCAGTGGGTGCAAGTGTTACAGACTCTACACTAGTTTTGACATTCTCAAGCAATTGGGGCACTGGGTATTCTTGGATTACCCTTTTCAGGTAGATCTGAAACTCAGTTCTTTTGGTGTTTACTGAATTCAACCAGAGGATTCTAAGATATCCCTCTTAGAAAGACTAGCTGGAGCTTCTCTTTAAGGCTTATTGGTCCTACCCCTAGAGGATTCTCGCTTAGGGTCTGATAGGATCTTCCTAGGTTCAAATCTTGGACCAGTCCTCTTCTTTTGCCAATCAATCCCTGAGGATTAAAAGTCAACCTTGGCAACTTAGAAGGTATGACTAAACAAATGAAAATGGAAATTCGTAAGTACCCAAAGTGGTATTTTTGGTTGGTTTCATTGGACCTTGTTTTCTGTTTTAGGCAGAGTCTTGTTCCTTTACCTTAGGCTGCTCCTGACAAATTTAAGGATAGCTGCATTTCTAATCTTCATGCCTTCACTTCTTGTGTGCTGGAAATATAGGCATGTGTATTAATCTGGTGTTCAGGTTGGAACCCAGGCTTAGGGAAGCAATTAGATGAGCTACAGCATCAGCTCATAACTCAAAATGTCCGCCAAGAATTGCTGGCATTATTCAAATTAGCCTGAAGGATACAAATATTGGAAAATGTTGGAATTAAAAAAAATCAATCCAGCTGCTCTGTCAAATCAGGGAGGACTGGAGCAGGCCTCTGAGATGCACCAGCTTCTAGTCAGGTCTTTAGTGTATTTGACATACCCTGAGCTACATGAGAAGAAACACAAATAGCTAAAACAGGATTGTGAGACTAGCTGCAAGAAATGTGGATGGCAAATAAAAACCGCTTTGAAATTTGCCAGTAGCCCTTAAGTGCAAATCTGGTTCCAGATCACTGGCCTTTAATCATCACTAGTTTGCTTGGGTCCAACCCACAGGTCCCAAAAAGTAGTCAAGAGCCTGTGACCTCTTCAGATTTGCTGGACTAGCATTTTTCAGGTCCCCTGGTGCGCAGATCAAAGAAAGGAGAGGTGCTGCCAAACCTGGCTAGGGTCTCAGCTTTGCGAATCTGCCTTGGAACTTCCCTTTTTTCCATAATCTCCATAAAAAGGCAAAAGATTTTTACATTTAAGAAGTCCCTGCACTTCAGATAGGAAACATACTCCAAGAACCACAGTCAGCCCTCTGGCCTCTGTAGAGTCCTAACTGAGCCTGCATCTCCCAGCTCAGTGTTTTGAAATCACAAGTTGGATTCCTGTACAGAGAATGAATAGATGCGAATAGGAGGAACGAGTCCTTCTAGGGTTCTGTGAGCTGGAAGGCGCAGTGTGGACTTAACCGAACAAGCCTCAGATTCTGCCGAATTTTCACCACTGGGTAAACTGCCAGTAACCATGAAAGAAGAGAGGGACTCCTCTAAGGAGTCACTTCCGGCATCTCTCCGGTGTGGGAGGCTTGATTCAAACCCTGATATTTCTGGTGTTCTGGTGTCTACACTTCGGGGCTCTGGGCGAAATCTTCAAGGTCCTGAACAGTGGCCAGGCTTCCAAGGTGGCATTCAGTCCTGCGACTGTACATTTGGGATGCAGAGAAGGCCCTGATTTCTTCTATCCAGCCTTACAGAATCAGCTGAGCTCTTTCCTTTTTCAGTAGGGGGCTGCCCCAACTTCTCTCTCAGCATCACATTCATGCGCTTAGCTAATAGGCAAAAGTGACTCTTAGCTACTTTTAGAAGTGGCAAAAGTAGGTGTTAGCTGAAAGAAGAGGTCATTAATAAGGGAAGAACTAAATACTTTTAGCTCTTTTGTCCACTGCCCCCACAACCCCGGCCCCCTGGCTGGTTCCCAGGCTGACTTTGAAATCTCCTTAACCTAGACTCCGAAGTACTGCCCATACAGGAGTGAGTGATATCCATGTCACTTCATGTTTTTAGTAACAACCTCACAAAGGCAAATTTAGTCTATTCTGGTCTACATGGCTGATAAAACCCGGGAGAGGGTTTATTTTTGTTTTTTTAAATAAAACAAGCTGTGATGGATCAGCTCCTATCAGTGCGAAAGTCTTTTACTTCCCTCGACTAGAGAGGGAGGCAGAAAACAGACTAGAAGATGGATTAGCAGGAAGGCCAAAAGAAGAGAGGTTGCTTGTCTGACAGTGACTGTGGACTGAAATAATGATTGGGGACCTGGGAGGGTCCAGGGAAAATAATAATTTTAGTGAATTAACCCGGTTAATTAATGGGTGATCTTCGGTTTGAATTTCTATTTAAGAATAAGAGCCAGTTCTGTGACTTCTAACATTCTTTCAAGGTGGGAAAAAGACTGCTGTTGGACTATGATTTGGGCTCCAGCAAATTGGTCTGTGATTTAGGGGGCACTCTGAAAGAAAAAAAAAAAAAAACCAGATACTTTGAGTCCAAGAACAGCGATTGTTGGGAGAACCTTCCTGGAATAAGCACACAGAAAAAACTGAGAGTGGAAGAGAGATGTCAAAGGTGGACCGAAGTCAAGACAGCTCCTGCAAGTCTTTGTAATTTCATTTTATACTTTAAAACCATAAGGTAGGGTGGACAAGCTAGTGTTTAAGTGCTGGCATCAGTCAGCAGGCTGGGAAGGGCACTGGGCCACTGCCTCACCTGGCTCTTTAGGCCTCTCTGGTTCAGGTAGCAAGTGAAGCTGGGCTCTGCAAACAGAGTGCAAGCAACACTTTAGTAAACAACTAAGGAAATCAATAAATTGACACCAAATAATTGTTTTGGTAAAGCTAGTTTTACTTCACCATATTCTGGCAAATGGACTAGTCACTCACTGTGTCTTTGATAACGTATGTCTTGTTAGTGACTCTCCTTTCTTTCCTTTGTCCTTCCATCTTTTTCTATTTCCTTCCACTGTCTCCTCCTTACTCCCATCCTCCTTCCTTCTGTTGCACTGAAGAGTGCAGAGTGGCTATTGGCATGGTTTGTGAAGAACTACCCCTAAGAGTACTGCTCCAGGTGTTTGTGTTCTGGCTATAGTATCAGCTGGCTTTAAACCACAGAGTCATCAACCTGGAGGAGGAAGGGAGAGGAGGTCAAAGGCAGTAATAGAGTCTAAGCTGGAGCCAACAGACTCTGTTCTATTTTCTTAATCGATTGTCTTCTAGACAGCATCTTGGCACACAGCTCAAGATGGACTTGATTTCTCTGCCCCTTGCTCTTTCTTTCCCTCTCCACTTCTCCTCCCATTTTCCCAGGCAGGCTTCACATCCAATACACAACCAATGATGATCTCAATCCCTCCACCCTTTAATATGTATTAATCATTTCACTTGTTTATATTTCAAGTGTTATCCCTCTCCTGCTCTCCCCTCCCTGAGGCCCAAATTTTCCTCCTCCCCACCCAGCCACTCCCATCTAATCCCTCTAGTATCCCCCTTCTCTGGAGTATCAAGCCTCAACAGGACAAAGTGCCACCCCTCCCACTGACGCCAGACAAGTTAGTTCTCTGCTACATAAGTATTTTTAGTCATGAACTCGCCCATGTATACTCCTTTAGTTGGTAGATTACTCCCTGGGAACTCTGAGGGGTCTGGTTAATTGATACTGTTGTTTGTCCTGTGGGGTTGCCATCCCCATCAGCTTCTTCAGCCCTTCCCCTAATTTTTCCATTGGGGTCCCCACACTCAGTCCAATAGTTTCTGTGAGTTTCTCCATCTGTCTTAGTCAGTTGCTGACAGAGGCTCTCAGAGGATACACAGACATACAAGGCTCCTGTCTGTAAGCACACCTTGGCATCAGCAGTAGTGTTGGGGTTTTGTGTCTGTGGGTAGAATACAGTGCTATAGTCTCTGGATGGCCTTTCCTTCAGTCTCTGCTCCATTTTTGTCCCTAAATTTCCTTTAGACAGAGACAATTTTTGGTATTTTTTTTTAAATGGGTGGGTGTCCCCATCCCTCAACTGAGTCCCATGTCCATCTCCTGGATGTAGTCCCTTCAGGCTCCATCTCCCCTGTATTTCAGCTGTTGTTATGCCATTGAGTTCTGGGAACCTCTTGAATTCCTGGCATCTGGGAATTTCTAGTGCATCTCCTAGTTCCCCAAACCCCGCTGCTACTTATTCCTATTCATTCTCCTGGCCCTCTAGATGTCTCTCCTGTCTCTTCCCATACCTGACCCTGTCCTTCCTTCTTTCTTCCCCTCCCTTTCTCTCTCCCACCCTGATACCCCCCCTCCTCTGCCTGCCATGATTATTTTTTTACCTCTTCTAAGTAGGTTTGAAGAACCGACACTTTGGTCTCACTTCTTGTAAAACTTCATTTGACTTTTAGTTGTTGCATGTGTGTTCTGAGCTTTTGGGCTAAAATCCACTTATCGGTGAGTACATACCATGCAAGGCCTTTTGGATTTGGGTTACCTCACCCAAGAAAATATTTTCTAGTTCCATCCATGTGCCTACAACGTTTATGATGTGATCATTTTTTAATATCTGAGTAGTATTCCATTGTGTAAATGTACCACAGTTTCTGTAACAATTCTTCCATAGAGGGACATCTGGGTTGTTTCCAACTCATGGTTATTAAAAATTAGGGTTCAGTGAACACATTGGTGCACGTATCTTTGTTCTGTGTTGAAGCATCTTTAGAGTATATGACAACACACTGGAGCATGTGAAACCACAGTGGAAATGTGACACCACAGTGGAGCATTGTGACACCACAGTGAAGAAATGTGATACCACAGAGGAGTAAAGTGACAGCACCGTGGAGCACTGTGACAACGAAGAGGAGCACTGTGACACCACAGAGGAGCACAATGACACCACAGTGGAAAAGTGTGACAACAGAGTAGAGCAGTGCAACATCAGAGTGGAACACTCTGACATCACTGTAAAGCACTATAAAGCACTGTGACACCACTGTGGAGCACTGTGACAGCAGAATGGAGTATGTGGCCCAAGAGCACTGTGACTCTACAGTGAAGCACTGTGACAGCACAGTGGACCACTGTGACAGCACAGTGAACCACTGTGGCATCACAGTGGAGCATTGAGACATGACAGTTGAGCACTGTGACAAGACAGTGTAGCAGTGTGACAGTGAGGGGAGCACACTTACATCACTGTGGAGAACTGTGTCAGAAAGGTGGAACCCTGTGACACAATAGTGTAGCAGTGTGACACCACAGTGGAGCACTCTGACAACACAGAGCAGCACGGTGACAGTAGAGTGGAGCACTGTGACATGACAGTGGAGCACTGTGATACCACAGTAGAGCACTGATAAACCACAGTGAGCACTGTGACACAACAGTGGACCACTGTGATACCACAGTGCAGCACTGTCTCCCCACAGTGAACCACAATGAAACTACAGTGGAGAACTCTGACAACACAGTGGAGCATGTGACACCACAGTGGAGCATTGTGACACCAGAGTGGAGAACTGTGATACCACAGTGGCATAATGTGACACCAAAGTGGAGCATTGTGACAATGAAGTGGAGCACTGTGAAACCACAGTGGAGCACTGTGAGATCACATTAGAGCAGTGTGACAACAGAGTAGAGAAGTGGGACATCACAGTGGAGAATTGTAAACCCACAGTTGAGCACAGTGACAGAGAAACCCTAAAAAACGTGAAACATAAAAAATAACACTGTAGGAACTGAAATATGGAAGGAAAAAGTGAAAATCATCAAATATGAGAAAATCACACTGTAGACCTTGAATATGGCGATAAACCCTGAAAAACGTCGAAAATTAAAAACTCACAATGTAGGACCTGAAATATTGTGAGAAACCCTGAAAAACGTGGAAATTTAAAAACAAACACTGTAGGACCTGGAATATGGCAAGAAACAATGAAAAAAAAAAGTGGAAAATGAGAAACTCACACTGTAGGAACTGGAATATGGGAAGAAACCCGGAAAAAGGTGGAAAATGAGACAACCACACTGTAGGACCTGGAATGTGTCCTGAAACCCAGAAAGAGGGGAAAAATGAGAAAATAATAATGCAGTACCTGGAATATTGCAAGAAACCCTGAAAAACGTGAAAAATTAAAAACTTACCCTGTAGGACCTGGAATATGGCAAGAAAACGGAAATTCATTGAAAATGAGAAAATCACACTGTAGGACCTGGAATATGGAGAGAAACCTTGAAAAACGTAGAAATTAAAAACTCACACTGTAGGACCTGGAATATGGCGAGAAAACCTGAAGAACGTGGAAAATAAAAATATAACAGTGTAGGACCAGGGACATGGTAAGAAAATATGGTGGCTCACAACCATCCGTAACGAGATCTGGCTCCCCCTTCTGGAGTGTCTGAGGACAGCTACAGTGTACTTACATATAATAAATAAATAAATCTTTAAAAAAAAAAAGAAAATGAGAAAATAACACTGCAGGACCTGGTATAAGGCTAGAAACACTGAAAAATGAGAAACTCAAACTATAGGACTTGGAATATGTTGAGAAACCTTGACAAACATGGAAAATTGAAAACTTACACTATAGGACTGGGAATATGGCAAGAAATCCTGAAAATCATGAACAATGAGAAAATCAAACTGTAGAAGCTGGAATATGGCAAGAAACCCTGAAACACGTGGAAAATTAAAAACTCACACTGTAGGTCCTGGAATATGGCGACAAACTCTAAAAAACATGGAAAATGGAAATTAAAACTGTAGGAACTGGGATATGGTGAAAAACTCTGAAAAATGTGGAAAATTACAAATTAAACCTGTAGGACATGGAATATGGCGAGAAACCCTGAAAAACGTGGAAAATGAGAAATGACACTGTAGGACTTGGAATATAGTAAGAAAACCTTTAGAAAGTGGAAAAAAAAACTAACAGTGTAGGACCTAAAATATGACAAGAAAACTTCAAATTCCTGAAAAATGAGAAAATCAAACTGTAGGACGTGGAATATGGCAGGAAAACCTGAAAAAATTTGAAAATAAAAAACTCACACCCAATAACCTGCAAAGTATGAAAAATGAGAAAATCACACTGTAGGACCTGGAATATGGAGAGAAACACTGAAAGACTTTGAAAATGAGAAACCCAAACTGTAGGACCTGGAATATGCTGAGAAACCCTGAAAAACGTGGAAAATTATAAACTCACACAGTTGAATCTGGAATATGTTGAGAAAACATGAAAAAGGTGGAAAATAAGAAACTCACTCTGTAGGACCTGGAATATGGCAAGAAACCCAGAAAAAGGTGAAATATGAGAAAATAACACTTCAGGACCTGGTATAAGGCTAGAAACACAGAAAAATGAGAAACTCAAACTATAAGACTTGGAATATGTCGAGAAACCTTGACAAACATGGGAAATTGAAAACTTATACTATAGGACTGGGAATATGGCAAGAAAACCTGAAAAATCACAGAAAATGTGAAAATCACACTGTAGAATCTGGAATATTGCAAAAAAAACCCTGAAACACGTGGACAGTAAAAACTCACACTCTAGGACCTGGAATATGGTGAGAAGAACTGAAAAATGTGAAAAATGAGAAACTCAAACTATAAGAACTGGAATATGGAAAGAAAACCATAAAATTGTGGAAAATGAGAGAATCACACTGTAGGACCTGGAATATGGTGAGAAATCCTGAAAAACGTGGAAAATTAAAAACTCACACTCTAGGACCTGGAATATGGCAAGATTCCCTATAAAACGTGGAAAAGGAGAAACTTACACTTGAGGACCTGGAATGTGGCAAGAAACCCAGAAAGAGGTGGAAAATGACAAAATCACACTGCAGGACTTAGAATATGGGGAGAAAACCTGAAAAAATCGGATAATTAAAAAATCTAAAAATAATGAAAAATGAGAAAATCACACTGCAGTACCTAGAATATGGCAAGAAACCCTGAATAATGTGAACAAAAAGAAACTCAAATGGTAGGATATGGAATATGGCAAGAAACACAGAAAACCGTGGAAAATTAAAAACTCACACTGAGGGCTGGTGAGATGGCTCAGTAGGTAAGAGCACCCGACTGCTCTTCCAAAGGTCCAGAGTTCAAAACCCAGCAACCACATGGTGGCTCACTACCATCCGTAAAGAGATCTGGCGCCCTCTTCTGGAGTGTCTGAAGACAGCTACAGTGTACTTGCATATAATAAATTAAAAAAAAAAAAAAACACACTGAATGACCTGGGATATAGCGAGAAAACCTGAACATCATGAAAAATGATAAAATCTCCCTGTAGGACCTAGAATATGGCAAGAAACACTGAAAAACGTGGAAAATAAGTAATTCAAACTGCAGGACCTGGAATATGGCGAGAAACCCTGAAAAACGTGGAAAATTAAAAACTAACATTGTAGGAACAGGAATATGGAGAGAAAACCTGAAAAACGTGGAAAATGAGAAACTCACATTGTAGGACATGGTTTATGGCAAGAAACCCTGAAAACGTTGGAAAATTAAAACTCACACTCTAGGATCTGGAATATGGCAAGAAAACCTGAAAATCATGAAAAATGAGAAAATCACACTGTAGGATATGGAATATGGCAAGAAACAATGAAAAATATGGAAAATGAGAAATTCAAACTGCAGAACCTGGAATATGCTGAAAAGACCTGAAAAACGTGGAAAATGAGGAACTCAAACTGCAGGACCTATAATAAGGCGAAAAACTCTGAAAAACGTTGAAAATGAGAAACTCACACTATAGGACCTGGAATATGGAAAGAATCCCTGAAAAACATGGAAAATAAAAAAACTCACACTGTAGGATCTGGAATATGGGAAGATAACTGAAAATCATGAAAAATGAGTAAATCATACTGTATGATCTGGAATAGGAAGAAAACCATGAAAAACGTGGAAAATAAAAAACTTGCACTGTAGGACATGGAATATGGCAAGAAACCCTGAAAAAGCTGGAAATTTAAAAACTCACACTCTAGGACTTGGAATATGACAAGGAACTCTGAAAAATGTGGAAAATTAAATTCGAACAGTGAATGACCTGGAATATGGCTAGAAACCCTGAAAAACGTGGAAAATGAGAAACTCACACTCTAGGACCTGGAAAATGGAGAGAAACCCAGAAAAAGGTGGAAAATGAGAAAATCACACTGATGGACCTGGAATGTGTCTAGAAACCCAGAAAGAGGGGAAAAATGAGAAGTCATACTGAAGTACCTAGAATATCGCAAGAAACCCGGAAAATGTGGAAAATTAAAAACTTGCCCTGTAGGACCAGGAATAGGGCAAGAAAACCTGAAAATCCTTGAAAAGGAAAAATCACACTGTAGGACCTGGAATATAGCGAGTAACTATAAAAACGTGGAAAATTAAAAAATCACACTGAAGGCCTGGAATATTGCAAGACATCCTGAAAAATGTGGAAAATGAGAAAATCACACTGTAGGACCTGGAATATGGTGAGAAAACTTGAATAAGTCGAAAAATGAGAAAATCACACTGTAGAACCTGGAAAATGTTGAGAAACCCTGAAGAAGTCGAAAAATGAGAAAATCATATCTAGTACCTGGAATATGGTGAGAAATCCTGTATAGTCGAATAATGAGAAAATCACACTGTAAGACCTGGAATATGGCAAGAAACCCTGAAAAACTCAAAAATAAGAAAATCACACTATAAAACCTGGAATCTGGTGAGAAACCCTGAAAACGTCGAAAAATGAGAAAATCGTACTGTAGAACCTAGAATATGGTGATTAACCATGAAAAATTTCGAAAATTAAAAACTCACACTGAAGGACCTGGAATATGGCAAGAAACAGGGAAAATCTTGGAAAATTAAAAACTCACACTGAAGGACCTGGAATAGGGTGAGAAATCCTGAAAAATAGGGAAAATGAGAAAAGAACACTGTAGGACTTGGAATAGGGTAAGAAACCCTGTATAGTCGAATAAAGAGAAAATCACACTTTAGTACCTGGAATATGGCGAGAATCTCTGAAAAACATGGATAATTAAAAACTCACACTGAAGAACTGGAATATGGGGAGAAATCCTGAAAAATGTGGAAAATGAGAAAATCACACTGTAGGACCTGGAATATGGTGATAAACCTTGAAAAAGTCGAAAAATGAGAAAATCACACTGTAGGACCTGAAATATGGTGACAAACCATGAAAGGATCGAAAAAAGAGAAAACCATACTGTAATACCTAGAATATGGCGATAAAAACACTGGAAAACTTCGATTATGGCGAGAAACCATGAAAAAAGTGGAAAATTAAAAATTCACACTGTATTACCCATAATATGGCGAGAAATACTAAAAAACATGGAAAATTAAAAATTCACACTAAAGGACCTAAAATAGGGAAAGAAAACCTGAAAAAGGTGGAAATGAGAAAATCACACTGTAAGACCCAGAATATGACGAAAAAACCTGAAAAACGAGGAAAATTATAAACTCACATTGAAGGGCCCAGAATATGGTGAGAAAACCTGAAAAAAGTAGAAAATTAAAAACTCACACGGAAGGAACCCAAATATGGCAAGAAAACCTGAAAAAGGTGGAAAATGAGAAAATCACACTGAAGGACCCAGAATATGCAGAGAAACCCTGAAAACGTGAAAATTAAAAATTTACAATGTTGGACACATAATATGGCGAGATTCCATGAAAAAAAAGTGGAAAATTAAAAATTCACACTGTATTACCCATAATATGGCGAGAAATACTGAAAAACATAAAAAATTAAAAATTCACACTGAAGAACTGGAATATGGAGAGAAATCCTGAAAAATGTGGAAAATGAGAAAATCACACTGTAGGACCTGGAATATGGTGATAAAACTGGAAAAAGTCGAAAAATGTGAAAATCACACTGTAGGACCTGAAATATGGTGACAAACCATGAAAGGATCGAAAATGAGAAAATCATACTGTAATACCTAGAATATGGCAATAAAAACACTGAAAAATCTCAATTATGGCGAGAATCCATGAAAAAAGTGGAAAATTAAAAAATCACAATGTATTACGCAGAATATTGGGAGAAATACTGAAAAACGTGGAAAATTAAAAATTCACACTGAAGGACCTGGAATATGGCAAAAAAAAAACCCTAAAAACGTGGAAATGAGAAAATCATACTGTAGGTCCTAGAATATGACTAAAAATCATGGAAACATAGAAAATTAAAAATTCACACCGAAGGACCTGGAATATGGCGAGAAAACCTGAAAATGGTGGAAATGAGAAAATCACACTGTAAGACCCAGAATATGACAAAAACACCTGAAAAACATGGAAAATTAAAAACTCACACTGAAGGACCCAGAATATGGCGAGAAAACCTGAAAAAGGTAGAAAATTAAAAACTCACACAGAAGGACCCCAAATATGGGGAGAAAACCTGAAAAAGTGGAAAATGAGAAAATCACACTGAAGGACCCAGAATATGCCGAGAAACCCTGAAAACATGAAAATTAAAAATTCACACTGAATTACGTAGAATATGGCTAGAAATACTGTAAACATGGAAAATTAAAAATTCACACTGAAGAACTGGAATATGGCCAGAAATCCTGAAAAATGTGGAAAATGAGAAAATCACACTGTAGGACCGGGAATATGGTGATAAAACTTGAAAAATTCGAAAAATGTGAAAATCACACTGTAGGACCTGAAATATGGTGACAAACCATGAAAGGATCGAAAAATGAGAAAATCATACTGTAATACCTAGAATATGGCGATAAAAACACTGGAAAACTTCGATTATGGGGAGAAACCATGAAAAAAGTAGAAAATTAAAAATTCACACTGTTTACCCATAATATGGCAAGAAATACTGAAAAACATGGAAAATTAAAAATTCACACTAAAGGACCTGGAATACGGAAGAAAACCTGAAAAAGGTGGAAATGAGAAAATCACACTGTAAGACCCAGAATATGACGAAAAAACCTGAAAAACGAGGAAAATTAAAAACTCACACTACAGGACCCAGAATATGGCGAGAAAACCTGAAAAAAGTAGAAAATTAAAAACTCACACAGAAGGACCCCAAATATGGGGAGAAAAACTGAAAAAGTGGAAAATGAGAAAATCACACTGAAGGACCCAGAATATGCCAAGAAACCCTGAAAAACGTGAAAATTAAAAATTCACAATGTCGGACACAGAATATGGCGAGATTCCATGAAAAAAAAATGGAAAATTAAAAATTCACACTGTATTACGCAGAATATGGCGAGAAATACTGAAAAACATGGAAAATTAAAAATTCACACTAAAGAACTGGAATATGGCGAGAAATCCTGAAAAATGTGGAAAATGAGAAAATCACACTTTAGGACCTGGAATATGGTGATAAAACTTGGAAAAAATCGAGAAATGTGAAAATCACACTGTAGGACCTGAAATATGGTGACAAACCATGAAAGGATCGAACATGAGAAAATCATACTCTAATACCTAGAATATGGCAATAAAAACACTGAAAAATCTCGATTATGGCTAGAATCCATGAAAAAAGTGGAAAATTAAAAAATCACACTGTTTACGCAGAATATTGGGAGAAATACTGAAAAACGTGGAAAATTAAAAATTCACACTGAAGGACCTGGAATATGGCAAGAAAACCTAAAAACGTGGAAATGAGAAAATCATACTGTAGGACCCAGAATATGACTAAAAATCATGGAAACGTAGAAAATTAAAAATTCACACCGAAGGACCTGGAATATGGCGAGAAAATCTGAAAAACGAGGAAAATTAAAAAATCACACTGAAGGACACAGAATATGGCGAGAAAACCTGAAAAAAGTAGAAAATTAAAGATACACGCTGTAGGAACCAGAATATGGCAAGAAACCCTGAAAAAAGTAGAAAATTAAAAACTCACTCTGAAGGACCCAAATATATCGAGAAAACCTGAAAAAGGTGGAAAATGAGAAAATCATACTGTAGGACATAGTAATGCGAAAAAAATTGAAAAAAATGGAAAATGTGAAAATCACAAAGTAGGACCCAGAATATGCCGAGAAACCCTGAAAAACGTGGAAAATTAAAAATATATTGTTAGGACCCAAAATATGGCAAGAAACCCTGAAAACAGTAGAAAATTAAAAACTCATACTGAAGGACCCCAAATATAGCGAGAAAACCAGAAAAAGGTGGAAAATGAGAAAATCATACTGTAGGACACAGTAATGCAAAAATAATTGAAAAAAGTGGAAAATGAGAAAATCACAATGTAGGACCCAGAATATACAGAGAAACACAGTAAAACTTGGAAATTTAAAAATATACTCTGTAGGACCCAGAATATGGCGGGAAACCATGAAAAAAGTAGAAAATTAAGAACTCACACTGAAGGACCCCGAATATGGCGAGAAAACCTGAAAAAGGTGGAAAATGAGAAAATCACACTGAAGGACCCAGAAAAATGGAAAAACTTGAATATCTTGGGAAATGAGAAAATCACACTGCAGGACCAGAATATTCAGAGAAACCCTGAAAATTGTGAAACTTAAAAATTCACACTATGGGACCCAGAATATAGCCCTGCCTTGCCTTGCCTAGCCTAGCCTAGGCCTGACTAGCCCAGCCCTCCATAGCCCTGCCTAGCCCAGCCCTCCCTAGCCCTGCCTAGCCCAGCCCTTCCCTGTCTAGCCCTGCCCTGCCTAGCCCAGCCCTTCCCTGCCTAGCCTAATCTAGCCTAGCCTAGCCCTGCCCTGCCCTGCCTAGCCCTGCTTAGCCTAGCCCTGCTTAGCCTAGCCCCGCCTAACCTAGCCCTGCCTGCCTAGCCTAGCCCTGCCTGCCTGACCCTGTTTTTAACCAGGCTGTCCTCGAACTCAGAAACTGACTGCCTCTGCCTCCAGAGTGCTCTCATTAAGAGCTCGAGCCACCACTGAATGTTGGGTTTTCTAAGTCTTACATTGGTATGGTGTCTGTTTCTCAGCTGTGAAACCCTAATTAAGACATGTAGTCAGTCCTAGGTCAGCCATAGCTACAGAGTGAGGCATTATCTAAAACAAAACAAAACAAAAAATAGAAATAATAAAATAAATAAATTAAGCAACCACATGATATCTTTTCTTTCTTTAGATGATACTCAGAGCTTGAAGCAGTTCACCCATGAGACCTCGGCTCTGGACATTGAGGCTGTTTTCCTAACAAGTATTATGGCTGAACCTGAGGGGTTCTACTGCTGAGTTGTGTCCCCCACTTTAAAAAAAGTTGTTTTCAAAGGCTGCAGGTTCTTAGCACTGTTGCTTGTTACAGTTGAGTCACAGCCCTGAACTTTCAGTGGTAGTTAAAGGCACTGAGACTGGCTTCCTATAGACATAAAAGGCCAAGTCTTTGTTATTAAAAAGTTAATCTGGATTCCCCCACCCCCTGTCATCCTAAGAATTCCTAGAAAGGAATACAGGGACCTGGGCAGAAGGGTGCAAGGCTACTGGTGTTTGTAAGTGGTAACAGAAGGCTTTCTCTTGTTGGTACCCTACCCCAAGTTACACTGTCACTTCTTTTTCCTTGTTTTTGTTTTGTCGCTTTGTATTCTCTACATAGCCCCTTTCGCTTCCTAACCTTGGTGGTCGTGAACCTTACTGTCCTTGAACTCAGTGATTTGCCTGTCTTGCTGGGATGAAACTGTGAGCTACCATCCAGAAGGAAGCACCCTGCTGAGGATAGATTGGGGTCTCTTCCAGTTTCCTCTATGAACATGCATATGGCAGGCCTGGTCTTTCTTTTTTTCTTTTCCTTTTCTTTTTAAAGATTTATTTATTTATTATATTTAAGTATGCTGTAGCTATCTTCAGACACTCCAGAAGAGGGTGTCAGATTCTGAAGAATCTAAATCATTCTTATTGTCTGCATATGATGTATATAAACACAGCCTCACATATACTCAAAAAAAAAATAATGAAAGATGGGGCTACAGAGAGGGCTCAACAATTAAGAGCATTGTCACCTCTTCCAAAGAACCTGGCCTCAATTACCAGTATATATATATGGCGGCCCATCTCCAGTTCCAGGTGATCTAATACTCTGTTCTGGAGTCTGTGGGCACAGCATACACATTCAAAACACCCTTACACTAAAAATATAATAGATCATTGAGAGAGAGGAGAGAGAGGGGGTGAGAGAGAGGGGAGGTAATCATACCTCCTGACCAGTTTGAAGAACTGAGCTTCATCACTTACACAAATAAATAAATGCAAAATATTTTTTATAAATAAACTCTGCCATTTACCTTTAAAAATTCCTAGAAAACAAGTTCTATGAGCAACAGTTATATTTACTATATCTAAAGGACAGTCATGAGCATATTCTCTAAATAGAAAAAGGTCTGTTAGTCTTAGAAATGGAAAAGACAAACCAAGGAAGGTTTGCAATTACATAATGAGGCAGCTAAGCCCAGCTCTTAGGTTGGAAATAAGACTGGAGAATAGGATACACCTGAAGATAGACAGCCATTGCTTTTTGTTTTGGAATGTGAAAGGATACACCTGAAGACAGCCATTGCTGTGTGTGCTTGATGGTAATCTGGTAATTTTTTTTTTCTTAATTTTTAAAAACTTTTTATCCTCTTTCTTTCTTTCTTTCTTTCTTTCTTTCTTTCTTTCTCTCTTTCTTTCTTTCAATTATTATTTTTTTTTTTCTCAGAACGGGTTTCTCTGTGCAGTCCTGGCTGACTTGGAACTTCCTCAGTAAGCCAGGGTGACCTTGAATGCAGAAATCTGCCTGAGACTAAAGGTGTGTTCCACAATTGCCTCAGCTCTACTCTAATTCTGTGTATGTATGTATGTATGTATATATGTATGAATAGAAGTAATATTAATCCATTAATATCTCTTTTTCCTAAAATTCATGTCATTCCTCCTTTTCTTTTCTCTCTCACTCCCTTTTTGTGTGCATGTGTGTGTTAGTCTAGGGTACACAGATTAAAGAAATCATATTTCCCACGGATTCTTAGAAATAAACAAGGAAGCCAGGTGTGGTGGAGCACCCCTTTAATCCCAGCACTTGGCAGGCAGAGGCCGGCAGATTTCTGCATTCCAGGCCATCCTGGTCTACAGAGTGAGTTCCAAGACACCCAGGGCTACACAAAGAAAAACTGTCTTGAACGCCCCTCCCTCCTAAAAATAATAAAGAAGTAATAGACAAAAAGCAAGAGAAAAACATGTGGCCATGACTGCTGGTGGCTTTTCTGTGACTCCTCACCCTTCTGCATGGATTCAGTTAAGTTCTATTCCACCAGTAGCTGGAAAAGAAGGGGAAGAAACAGAAGCAACCTGGAACAATAGGTCTCGTGACGGCCAGCCACCTCCATCTTGAGAAGGGTGGTCAGTCAGCAGACAAGATGGCTGCCATCCACATGTCGCCTTTCAGCATGGTGAGGTCAATGTGCCAATGTTCAACCGAGTGACAGAACAAGGAAGTAGACATGCAGACAACAGACATGCAGGCACACCACCTCCCTTCCCTTCTGTTGTTTGGTAAAGACATATAATTTTTATTATTTACAGTAAGCCTTGAAAAGCACTCTGACAGCCTCGCTGATATCTACCTTCTATGTGATTAGAATTTCCTTTTTTTTTTTTAAATTAATTCTCAGGAGTTGCATGGTGACTTGTCCTAGGTTATGGTGCCCTCTTCTGGCATGTAGTCATATAGGCAGCAGATAGAGCACACACACACACACACACTTACATTGAAAACTAATAGTAATAATAACAACAAACAAACAAGCAAGCAAGCAAACAAACAAACAAACAAATATATAAATAAGAGGGAAAAAGAGATTCTGGCTTCTGCCAGGCTGTGTGGGTGGCAAAGGCAGGTAGGCCGAGAGGTCCTCTGTGAGTTTGAGGCTACCCAAGCCTACACTGATAGTTCCAGAACATACTGCCTGGGCTAAACCAAGAGAAATCCTACCTCGAGGCAAAAGAAAACAAAAGCAGAGAAGGTTCTGGCTTTTATATTACTGATCTGTCTGTCTGTCTTTCTTTCACCAGGCTGGCCTCGAACTCAGAAACTGACTGCCTCTGCCTCCCGAGTGCTCTCATTAAGAGCTTGAGCCACCCCTGAATGTCAGGTTTTCTAAGTCTTACCTTGCTCTTGGTGTCTGTTCTCAGCTGTGAAACCCTAATTAACACATGTAGTCAGTCCTGGGTCATCCAGAGCTATAGACTGAGGCCTTATCTAAAACCAAATAAAACAAAACAAAACAACAAATAGGAATAATAAAATACATAAGTTAAGCAACCACATCATATCTTTTCTCTCTCTAGATGGCACTCAAAAATTGCAGCAGATTCCCTGTGAGGCCACAGCTCTGGACACTGAGGCTGTTTCCCTACCAAGTAATAGGGCTGAACTTTAGGAGCTCTACAGCTCAGATGTGTCCCCTGCTTTTTTAAAAAAAGAGTTGTTTTCAAAGGCTGCAGGTTCTTACCACTGTTGCTTGTTACAGATGAATTATAGCCCTGATCTTTCAATGGTACTTAAAGGCACAGACAGGTGCTTCCTATAGACATAAGAGCCCAAGTCTTGTGGTCATAACCAGTGGTAATAACCTGGGCGAAAGGGTGCAAGGCTTCTTGTGGTTGTAAGTGGTAACAGAAGGCTTTCTCTTGATGGTACCTTATCACAAGCTACACTGTCTATTCTTTTTCCTGGTTAGTGTTTCCTTGCTTTGTTTTCACTACATAGCTCCTTTCTCTTCATAGCATTGGCTGTCCTGAACCAGACAGTCCTTGAAATCAGTGATTTGCCTGTCTTGCAGGGATTACACTCTGAGCTACCATCCAGAGGGAAGCAACCTGCTGAGGTTAGACTGCTCTCTCTCCAGGTTTCCCCTATGAACATGCAAATGGCAGTCCTGCCTGGTCTTTCTTTTTTTTTATCCTTTTAAAAAAATGTTTATTCATTTATTTATGTATTTATTAGATATAAGTACACTGTAGCTGTCTTCAGACACTCCAGAAGAGGGTGTCAGATTCTGGAGAATCTAAATCCCTCTTATGGTCTGCATATGATGTACATAAACACAACCTCACATATACTTCTAAAAATTTAAAGATGGGTGGGGCCACTGAAAGGGCTCAACAATTAACAGCATTGTCTCCTCTTCCAGAGAACCTGGGATCAACTACCAGAAACCATATAATGGCCCTTCTCCAGTTCCAGGGGATCTGATACTCTGTTCTGGCTTCTGTGGGCACAGTATACACATGCAAAACACCCTTACACTAAAATTAAAATACATCATTGAGAGAGAGGAAAGAGGGCTTTTGAGAGAGAGAGAGGGGAGGTCATCGTACCTCTTGACAGGTTTGAAAAATCAGAGTTTCATCACTCACACAAATAAATAATTGCAAAATATTTTTTAAACAAACTCTGCCATTTACCTTTAAAAATATCAAGAAAACAAGTAAGGTCTATGAGCAACAGTTATATTGACTGTATCTAAAGGATAGTCATGAGCATATTCTCTAAACAGAAAAAGGTCTGGTAATCTTAGAAATGGAAAAGAGAAACCAAGTATTTCTTCATATAAAAGCATACAGTAAGTGAATATTTAAAACTACATGAGGCTACAGTGTGGCATGTCGGTGGAGATTTTTCCAACCTTGGGAAAGTCACACATGAACCCCTTTAAGTTGGGGTTGCAGGGAGGTGATGATTGGTTCCTTCCTATGCTGGTTCTTTTGTGCCTCTTCCTTCCACGATTAGGAAGGTTTACAATTACATAATGAGGCAGCTCAGCCAAGCCCTTAATTTGGAAATAGGACTAGAGGATAGGATACACCTGAAGACAGACAGCCATTGCTCTGTGTTCTTGATGCTTCAATGGAAGCATCTGGTATTCTGTGTGCAGTGTGATAGGTCCCATTCCAGAGGCATAGGTAAGAAGCAGGTTCCTGGCACTCTGACAGAAAAGGACCTAGGAGAAGCTCCGAGGGTGGGTGTGGATAGGACATTGCCTGAGCCTCCTTTGGCTCAGATCCGTACCACTGGATTGGTTGGACCCTCACTACGATCCCCAACTTAACTCTACTGACATCTAGGTTAGTCATATGAGCTCTAGTTGGATTCCCTTGACTGACCTGTTGGCCCCTATGGCCACCCTAAGTCAGCTCCCAGATCCTGTGCCACCTAGGCTCAGACTTGACACCCTATGTCTGTTAACAACAAAATAAGGGTGCCAGACTCACAGGAGACATTTCTTACAATTAGATTACATTCAGTTTGGGGGAAACAGAGGACAACACAGATGTCGGTTGAGGCCAATATACAGTTTAGTAAGCAAATACTGATCAGATGCGCAAAGACCTGCTACAGCGATGGAAACAGGTTTAACCATGCTCCTCCAGTGCCAGCCATGGCTTTGCCTGTCTGCATTGTATTGCTATGATATGCCAACGGAGCAGGTACTCACCAAGGATTTGCTCTGGGGATGCTTACCCAGTGGTAGACACAGTTAGTAAACTTCTAAGCTAAAGAACAGTTCCCCATCTAGCACAGTCGTTAGAGCAGGAGATTATTAATCTCAGGGTCGTTGGTTTGAGCCCAAAGTTGGACGAGATGTTAATTTAGTTGGGTCTCGATTGGAGACAATGCTGGCACTTCCCAGGAGTGTCCCATGGTTGGGGTTCTGCTTTCTGTATCTCTGACATTAGAACTAGAGGTAGGGAGCATTTGGTGGCTCTTTTGCTCTGCTTGAAGCAGCACTGGGTGTACTAAATTGCAGTGGGTGCAAGTGTTACAGACTCTACACTAGTTTTGACATTCTCGAGCAATTGGGGCACTGGGTAGTCTTGGATAGATTTTCAGATAGATTTGAAACTCAGTTCTTTTGGTGTATTTGAATTCAACCAGAGGATTCTAAGATATCCCTCTTAGAAAGACTAGCTGGAGCTTCTCTTTAAGGCTTGTTGGTCCTACCCCTAGAGGATTCTCGCTTAGGGTCTGAGAGGATCTTCCTAGGTTCAAATCTTGGTCCAGTCCTCTTCTTTTGCCAATCAAACCCTGAGGATAAAAAGTCAACCTTGGCTCCTTAGAAGGTATGACTAAACAAATGAAAATGGAAATTCGTAAGTACCCGAAGTGGTATTTTTGGTTGGTTTCTTTGGACCTTGTTTTCTGTTTTAGGCAGAGTCTTGTTCCTTTACCTTAGGCTGCTCCTGACAAAGTCAAGGATAGCTGCATTTCTAATCTTCATGCCTTCAGTTCTTGTGTGCTGGAAAGATAGGCAGGTGTATTAATCTGGTGTTCAGGTTGGAACCCAGGCTTAGGGAAGCAATTAGATGAGCTACAGCATCAGCTCATAACTCAAAATGTCCACCAAGAATTGCTGGCATTATTCAAATTAGCCTGAAGGACACAAATATTGGAAAATGTTGGAATTAAAAAAAAATCAATCCAGCTGCTTTGGCAAATCAGGGAGAACTGGAGCAGGCCTCTGAGATGCACCAGCTTCTAGTCAGGTCTTAGTGTATTTGACATACCCTGAGCTACATGGGAAGAAACACAAATAGCTAAAACAGGATTGTGAAAGTAGCTGCAAGACATGTGGCTGGCAAATAAAAACCGCTTTGAAATTTGCCAGTAGCCCTTAAGTGCAAATCTGGTTCCAGATCACTGGCTTTTAATCATCACTAGTTTGCTTGGGTCCAAACCACAGAACCCAAAATGTAGTCAAGAGCCTGTGACCTCTTCAGATTTGCTGGACTAGCATTTTTCAGGTCCCCTGGTGCACAGATCTAAGAAAGGAGAGGTGCTGCCAAACCTGGCTAGGGTCTCAGCTTTGCGAATCTGCCTTGGAACTTCCCTTTTTTCCATAATCTCCATAAAAAGGCAAAGGATTTTTACGTTTAAGAAGACCTTGCCCTTCGGATAGGAAACATACTCCAAGAACCTCAGTCAGCCCTCTGGCCTCTGTAGAGTCCTGACTGAGCCTGGATCTCCCAGCTCAGTGTTTTGAAATCACAAGTTGGATTCCTGTGCAGAGAATGAATAGATGCGAGTAGGAGGAATGAGTCCTTCTAGGGTTCTGTGAGCTGGAAGGCGCAGTGTGGACTTAACCGAACAAGCCTCAGATTCTGCCCAATTTTCACCACTGGGTAAACTGCCAAATACCATGAAAGAAGAGAGGGACACCTCTAAGGAGTTGCTTCGGGCATCTCTCCGGGGTGGGAGGCTTGATTCTAACCCTGATACCTCTGGTGCTCTGGTGTCTACACTTCGAGGCTCCCGGCGAAATCTTCAAGGTCCTGAACAGTGGCCAGGCTTCCAAGGTGGCATTCAGTCCTGCGACTGTACGTGTGGGATGCAGAGAAGGCCCTGATTTCTTCTATCCAGCCTTACAGAATCAGCTGAGCTCTTTCCTTTTTCAGTAGGGGGCTGCCCCAACTTCTCTCTCAGCATTACTTTCATGTGCTTAGCTAATAGGCAAAAGTATCTGTTAACTACTTTTGGAAGAGGCAAAAGTAGGTGTTAGCTGAAAGAAGAGGTCATTAATAAGGGAAGAGAGGCAGAGGCAGGCGGATTTCTGAGTTCGAGGCCAGCCTGGTCTACAAAGTGAGTTCCAGGACAGCCAGGGCTACACAGAGAAACCCTGTCTCGAAAAACCAAAAAAAAAAAAAAAAAAAAATTCACACTGTCTAACACAGAATATGGCGAGAAACCATGAAAAAAGTGGAAAATTAAAAATTCACACTATATTACCCAGAATATGGTGAGAAATACTGAAAAACGAGGAAAATTAAAAATTCACACTGAAGGACCTGGAATATGGCAAGAAAACCTGATAAACGTGGTAATGAGAAAATCACACTGTAGGACCCTGAATATGAGGAAAAAACCTGAAAAACGTGGAAATTTAAAAATTCACACTGAAGGACCTGGAGTATGGCGAGAAAACCTGAAAAACGAGGAAAATTAAAAATAACACTGAAGGACCCAGAATATGTCGAGAAAACCTGAAAAAGGTGGAAAATGAGAAAGTCACACTGTAGGACCCAGAATTGTGAAAATAGTTGAAAAATGTCAAAAATGAGAAAAATCACACTGTAGGACACAGAATATGACGAAAAAAACCAGAAAACGTAGAAAATTTAAAAAAAAACCACGATATAAGACACAGAACATGTCAAGAAACCCTGAAAAATTAGAAAATTAAAAAGTCACACTGAAGGACCCCAAATATGGCGAGAAAACCTGAAAAAAGTAGAAAATTAAAAATTCACACTGAAGGACCCAGAATTTGGCGATAAAACCTGAAAAACGAGGAAAATTAAAAACTCACAGTGAAGGACCCAGTATATGGCAAGAAAACCTGAAAAAGGTGGAAAATGAGAAAGTCACACTGTAGGACCCAGAATTGTGAAAAAAGTTGAAAAATGACGTAAATGAGAAAATCATACTGTAGGACCCAGAATATAAAGAAAAAACCTGAAAAACGTGGAAAATTAAAAATACACGCTGTAGGACACAGAATAGGTGGAGAAACCCTGAAAAATTAGAAAACTAAAAACTCACACTGAAGGACCCCAAATATGGTGAGAAAACCTGAAAAAAGTAGAAAATTAAAAATTCATACTGAAGGACCCCGAATATGGCGAGAACACCTGAAAATGTTGGAAAATGAGAATAATCACACTGTAGTACCAAGAATTGCAAAAAACTTGAAATTCGTCGAAAATGAGAAAATCAAACTGCAGGACCCAGAATATGCCTAGAAACAATGAAAACGTGGAAAATTAAAAATCCACGCTGTAGGACCCAGAATATGGCCAGAAACCCTGAAAAAAGTAGAAAATTACAAATTCACACTGAAGGACCCCGTATATGGCAAAAAAAACCTGAAAAAGGTGGAAAATGAGAATAATCACACTGTAGAACCCAGAATTACGAAAAAACTTGAAACACGTGGAAAATGAGAAAATAACACTGCAGCACCCAGAATATGCCGAGAAACCCTGAAAAACGTGAAAATTAAAAATTCACATTGTATTACCCAAAATATGGCGAGAACTACTGAATAACGTGGAAAATAAAATTCACACTGAAGGACGTGGAACATGGCAAGAAAACCTGAAAAATGTGGAAATGAGAAAATCACACTGTAGGACCCAGAATATGATGAAAAAACATGAAAAATGTGGAAAATTAAAAATTGACACTGAAGGACCTGGAAGATAAGGAGAAAACCTGAAAAACGTGGAAAATTAAAAACTCACACTGAAGGACTCAGAATATGGTGAGAAAACCCGAAAAAGGTGCAAAATGAGAAAATCACACTGTAGCACCCAGAATTGTGAAAAAACTTCAAAAATGTCGAAAATAAGAAAATCACACTGTAGGACCCAAAATATGAAGAAAAAACCTGAAAAAGGTGGAAAATTAAAATTACACGCTGTAGGACACAGAATATGTCAAGAAACCCTGAAAAATTAGAAAATTAAAAACTCCCACTGAAGGACCCCCAAATATGGCGAGAAAACCTGAAAAAGTTGGAAAATGAGCATAATCACACTTTAGGACCCAGTATTTCGAAAAAACTTGAAAAACATCGAAAATGAGAAAATAACACTGTAGGACCCAGAATGTGGCAAGAAACGCTGAAAAAAATAGAAAATTACTAACTCACACTGAAGGACCCCAAATATGGCAAGAAAACCTGAAAAAGCTGGAAAATGAGAAAATCACACTGTAGGACCCAGAATAAGCCGAGAAACCCTGAAAAACGTGGAAAATTAAAAATACCCGCTGTAGGACACAGAATATGTAGAGAAACCCTGAAAATTAGAAAATTAAAAACTCATACTGAAGGACCCCAAATATGGATAGAAAACCTGAAAAACGAGGAAAATTAAAAACTCACAGTGAAGGACCCAGAATATGGCAAGAAAACCAGAAAAACCTGGAAAATTAAAAATACACGCTTAAGGACCCAGAATTTGGCAGGAAACCCTGAAAATTGGAAAATGAAAAACTCACACTGAAGGACCCCAATTATGGCTAGAAAACCTGAAAAACGAGTAAAATTAAAAAGTCCCAGTGAAGGACCCAGAATATGGCAAGAAAACCTGAAAAACATGGAAAATTAAAAATACACGCTTTAGGACCCAGAATATGGCAAGAAACCATGAAAAATGTAGAAAATTAAAAACTCACACTGAAGGACCCAGAATATGGCCAGAAAACCTGGAAAAGGTGAAAAATGAGAATAATCACACAGTAGGACCCGAAATGTGAAAAAACTTGAAAAAAGTGGAAAATAAGAAAATCACACTGTAGGACCCAGAATATACAGAGAAACCCTGAAAATCATGGAAAATTAAAAATACACACTGTAGATCCCAGAATATGGCGAGAAATCCTAAAAAAGTAGAAAATTAATAACTCACAATGAAGGACCCCAAATATGGCAAGAAAACCCGAAAAAGGTGGAAAATGAGAAATTCACACTGTAGGACCCAGAATTAAGAAAAAACTTGAAAAACGTGGAAAATGAGAAAATCACACTACAGGACCCAGAATATGCCGAGAAACCCTGAAAAACGTGAAATTTAAAAATTCACACTATCGGACACAGAATATGGCAAGACACCCTGAAAAAAAGTAGAAAATTAAAAACTCACAGTGAAGGACCCCAAATATGGAGAGAAAACCTGAAAAAGGTGGAAAATGAGAAAATCAAACTGTAGGACCCAAAATTACGAAAAACTTGAAAAACGTAGAAAATGAGAAAATAACACTGCAGGATACAGAATATGCCTAGAAATCCTGAAAAACGTGAAAATTATAAATTCACACTGTCGGACCCAGAATATGGCAAGAAACCATGAAAAAAGAGGAAAATTAAAAATTCACACTGTATAATCCAGAATATGGCGATTAATACTGAAAAAAGTGGAAAATTAAAAATTCACACTGAAGGACCCGGAATATGGCAAGAAAACATGAAAAACATGGAAAATTAAAAATACACGCTGTAGGACCCAGAATATGGTGAGAAACCCTGAAAAAAGTAGAAAATTAAAAACTCACACTGAAGGAACCCGAATATGGCGAGAAAACCTGAAAAAGGTGGTAAATGAGAAAATCACACTGTAGGACACAGAATTACGAAAAAACTTGGAAAAAGTGGAAAATGAGAAAATCACACTGCAGGACCCAGAATATGACGAAAAACCGTGAAAAACGTGGAAAATTAAAAATTCACACTGAAGGACCCGGAATATGGCGAGAAAACCTATGAAACGAGGAAAATTAAAAACTCACACTGAAGGACCCAGAATATGGCGAGAAAACCTGAAAAAGGTGGAAAATGAGAAAATCACACTGTAGGACACAGAATTACGAAAAAACTTGAAAAAAGTGGAATATGAGAAAATCACACTGCAGGACCCAGAATATACCGAAAAACTGTGAAAAACGTGGAAAATTAAAAATTCACACTGAAGGACGCGGAATATGGCGAGAAAACCTATAAAACGAGGAAAATTAAAAACTCACACTGAAGGACCCAGAATATGGAGAGAAAACCTGAAAAAAAAAAAAGAAAATAAAAAACTCACATGGAAGTACCCTGAATATGGGGAGAAAACCTGAAAAAGGTTGAAAATGAGAATAATCATACTGTAGAACCCAGAATTATGAAAAAACTTGATAAACTTCAAAAATGAGAAAATCACACTGCAGGACCCAGAATATGCCGAGAAACACAGAAAAAAGTGAAAATTAAAAATTCACACTGTCGGACCCAGAAGATGGCGATAAACCTGAAAAACGTGGAAAATTAAAAATTCACAGAAAAGAACCTGGAATATGGCAAGAAAACCTGATAAACGTGGAAATGAGAAAATCACACTGTAGGACCCTAGAATATGATGAAAAAACCTGAAACGAGGAAAATTAAAAACTCACACTGAAAGACCCAGAATATGGCGAGAAAACCTGAAAAAAGTAGAAAATTAAAAATTTACACTAAAGGACCCCGAATATGGGGTGAAAACCTGAAAAAGGTTGAAAATGAGAATAATCGCAAGGTAGGACCCAAAATTAGGAAAAAACTTGAAAAACATCATAAGTGAGAAAATCACACTGTAGGACCCAGAATATGGTGAGAAACCCTGAAAAAAGTAGAAAATTAAAAACTCACACGGTAGCACCACAAATATGGCGAGAAAACCTGAAAAAGCTGGAAAATGAGAAAATCACACTGTAGGACCCAGAATTATGAAAAATCTTGAAAAAGGTGTAAATGAGAAAATAACACTGCAGGACAGAGAATATGCCTAGAAACACTGAAAAAAGTGAAAATTAAAAATTCACACTGTCGGACACAGAATATGGCTATAAACCATGAAAAAAGTGGAAAATTAAAATGTCACACTGTATTAACCAGAATATGGCAAGAAATACAAAAAAAAAAAACGTGGAAAATTAAAAATTCACAGAACAGGACCTGGAATATGGCAAGAAAACCTGATAAACGTGTAAATGAGAAAATCACACTGTATGACCCCAGAATAAGATGAAAAAACCTGAAAACGTGGAAAATTAAAAATTCACACTGAAGGACCCGGATTATGGCGAGAAAAACTAAAAAACGAGAAAAATTAAAAATTCACCCTGAAGGACCCAGAATATGGCGAGAAAACCTGAAAAACGTGGATAATGAGAAAATCACACTGTAGGACCCAGAATTATGAAAAAACTTGAAAAAAATGGAAAATGAGAAAATTACACTGTAGGACCCAGAATATGGCAAGAAAACCTTAAAAAAGTGGAAAATTAAAAATTCACACTGTATTACCCAGAATATGGCAAGAAATACGGAAAAACGTGGAAAATTAAAAATTCACACTGAAGGACCTGGAATAAGGCAAGAAAACTTGAAAAACGTGGAAATGACAAAATCACACTGTAGACCCAGAACATGCTGAAAAAACCTGAAAAACGTAGAAAATTAAAAATTCACACTGAAAGACCCTGAATATGGTGAGAAAACTTAAAAAACGAGGGAAATTAAAAACTCACATTGAAGGACCCAGAATAGGTGAGAAAAACTGAAAAAAGTAGAAAATTAAAAATACACACTGAATGACCCCCGAATATGGCAAGAAATCCTGAAAAACGAGGAAAATTATAAACTCACACTGAAGGACCCAGAATTACGTAAAAACTTGAAAAACGTGGAAAATGAGAAAATCACACTGCAGGACCCAGAATATGCCAAGAAACCCTGAAATACGTAAAAATTAAAAATTCACACTTTCGGACACAGATATGGCGAGAATCCATGAAAAAAGTTGAAAACTAAAAATTCACACTGTATTACGTAGAATATGGTGAGAAATACTGAAAAACGTGGAAAACTAAAAATTCACATTGAAGGACCTGGAATATGGCGAGAAAACCAGAAAAACAAGTAAAATAAAAACTCACAATGAAGGACCCAGAATATGGCAAGAAACCCTGAAAAAAGTAGAAAATTAAAAACTCACACTGAAGAACCACGAATATGGTGAGAAAACCTGAAAAAGGTGGAAAATTAGAATAATCACACTGTAGGACCCAGAACTGCGAAAAAAACATGAAAAACGTGGAAAATGTGAGAATCACACTGCAGGACCCGGAATATGCCGAGAAACCCTGAAAAACGAGGAAAACTAAAAACTCACACTGAAGGACCCAGAATATGGCGAGAAAACCTGAAAAAGGTTGAAAATCAGAATAATCACAATGTAGGACCCAGAATTGAGAAAAAACTTGAAAAACGTCGTAAATGAGAAAATCACAGTGTAGGAAGCAGAATATGGCGAGAAACCCTGAAAAACGTCGAAAATTAAAAATACACTCTGTAGGACCCAGAATATGGCAAGAAACCCTGAAAAAAGTAGATAATTAAATACTCACAGTGAAGGACCACAAATATGGTGAGAAAACCTGAAAAAGGTGGAAAATTAGAATAATCACACTGTAGGACCCAGAATTGCGAAAAAAACTTGAAAAACGTGGAAAATGTGAGAATCACACTGCAGGATCCAGAATATGCCGAGAAACCCTGTAAAACGTGAAAATTAAAAATCACAATGTTGGACACAGAATATGGCGAGAAAACATGAAAAAAGTGGAAAATTTAAAATTAACACTGTATTACCTACAATATAGCCAGAAATACTGAAAAACGTGGAAAGTTAAAAATTCACACTGAAGTACCAAGAATATGGCAAGAAAACCTGAAAAACGTGGAAATGAGAAAATCACACTGTAGGACCCAGAATATGAGGAAAAAAATCTAAAAAACGTGGAAAGTTAAAAATTCACACTGAAGTACCAGGAATATGGCAAGAAAACCTGAAAAACGTGGAAATGAGAAAATCACACTGTAGGACCTGGAACACAATAAAATTTGTAAAACGTGGAAAATGAGAAAATCACACTGCAGGAACCAGAATATGCCGAGAAACCCTGAAAAAGTGAAAATTAAAAATTCACACTGTCGGTCCCAGAATATGGCAAGACACCATGAAAAAAGTGGAAAATTAAAAATTCACACTATATTACCCAGAATATGGCAATAAATACTGAAAAATGAGGAAAATTAAAAATTCACACTGAAGGACCTGCAATACGGCAAAAAAAAAAAAAAAAAAAAAAACTGAAAAACGTGGAAATGAGGAAATCACAAGGTCGGACCCAGAATATGACCAAAAAACCTGAAAACGTGGAATATTAAAAATTCACACTGAAGGACTCAGAATATGGAAAGAAAACCTAAAAATGAGGAAAATTAAAAACTCTCACTGAAGGACCCAGAATAGGTGAGAAAAACTGAAAAAAGTAGAAAATTAAAAATTCACACTGAAGGACCCCCGAATATGGCGAGAAAACTTGAAAAAATAGAAAATTAAAAACTCACACAGAAGGACCCCAAATATGGCGAGAAAACCTGAAAAAGGTGGATAATGAGAAAATCACACTTTAGGACCCAGAATTACGAAAAAACTTGAAAAACGTGGAAAATGAGAAAATCACACTGAAGGACCCAGAATATGCCAAGAAACCCTGAAAAAGGTGAAAATTAAAAATTCACACTGTAGGACCCAGATTATGGCAAGAAACCCTGAAAAAAGTGGAAAATTAAAAATTCACACTGAAAGACCCTGAATATGGTGAGAAAACTTAAAAAACGAGGGAAATTAAAAAGTCACATTGAAGGACCCAGAATAGTTGAGAAAAACTGAAAAAAGTAGAATATTAAAAATACACACTGAATGACCCCCGAATATGGCGAGAAATCCTGAAAAACGAGGAAAATTATAAACTCACACTGAAGGACCCAGAATTACGTAAAAACTTGAAAAACGTGGAAAATGAGAAAATCACACTGCAGGACCCAGAATATGCCAAGAAACCCTCAAATACGTAAAAATTAAAAATTCACACTTTCGGACACAGAATATGGCGAGAATCCATGAAAAAAGTTGAAAACTAAAAATTCACACTGTATTACGTAGAATATGGTGAGAAATACTGAAAAACGTGGAAAATTAAAAATTCACATTGAAGGACCTGGAATATGGCGAGAAAACCAGAAAAACAAGTAAAATAAAAACTCACAATGAAGGACCCAGAATATGGCGAGAAACCCTGAAAAAAGTAGAATATTAAAAATAACGCTGTAGGACCCAGAATATGGCAAGAAACACTGAAAAAAGTAGAAAATTTAAAACTCACACTGAAGGACTCCAAATATGGCAAGAAAACCTGAAAAAAGTAGAAAATTAAAAATACACACTGTAGGACCCAGAATATGGCGAGAAACCCTGAAAAAAGTAGATAATTAAATACTCACACTGAAGGACCCGGAATATGCCGAGAAACCCTGAAAAACGCGGAAAACTAAAAACTCACACTGAAGGACCCAGAATATGGCGAGAAAACCTGAAAAAGGTTGAAAATCAGAATAATCACACTGTAGGACTCAGAATTGAGAAAAAAACTTGAAAAACGTCGTAAATGAGAAAATCACAGTGTAGGAAGCAGAATATGGCGAGAAACCCTGAAAAACGTCGAAAATTAAAAATACACTCTGTAGGACCCAGAATATGGCAACGAACCCTGAAAAAAGTAGATAATTAAATACTCACACTGAAGGACCACGAATATGGTGAGAAAACCTGAAAAAGGTGGAAAATTAGAATAATCACACTGTAGAACCCAGAATTGCGAAAAAAAAAAAAACATAAAAAACGTGGAAAATGTGAGACTCACACTGCAGGACCCAGAATATGCCGAGAAACCCTGTAAAACGTGAAAATTAAAAATTCACAATGTTGGACACAGAATATGGCGAGAAAACATGAAAAAAGTGGAAAATTTAAAATTAACACTGTATTACCTACAATATAGCCAGAAATACTGAAAAACGTGGAAAGTTAAAAATTCACATGAAGTACCAGGAATATGGCAAGAAAACCTGAAAAACGTGGAAATGAGAAAATCACACTGTAGGACCCAGAATATGACGAAAAAACCTAAAAAACGTGGAAAATTAAAATTAACACTGAAGGACCTAGAATATTGCGAGAAAACCTGAAAAAGGTGGA
>NW_028228005.1:0-41112 GCF_978045245.1 Mus caroli | reverse complement strand
AAACGCACAGTGTAGTACATAGTATATGAGTGAGTTGCACTGAAAAACTTAGAATATAAGAAACGCACAGTGTAGTACATAGTATATGAGTGAGTTGCACTGAAAAACTTAGAATATAAGAAACGCACAGTGTAGTACATAGTATATGAGTGAGTTGCACTGAAAAACTTAGAATATAAGAAACGCACAGTGTAGTACATAGTATATGAGTGAGTTGCACTGAAAAACTTAGAATATAAGAAACGCACAGTGTAGTACATAGTATATGAATGAGTGAGTTGCACTGAAAAACTTAGAATATAAGAAACGCACAGTGTAGTACATAGTATATGAGTGAGTTGCACTGAAAAACTTAGAATATAAGAAACGCACAGTGTAGTACATAGTATATGAGTGAGTTGCACTGAAAAACTTAGAATATAAGAAACGCACAGTGTAGTACATAGTATATGAGTGAGTTGCACTGAAAAACTCTAGAATATAAGAAACGCACAGTGTAGTACATAGTATATGAGTGAGTTGCACTGAAAAACTTAGAATATAAGAAACGCACAGTGTAGTACATAGTATATGAGTGAGTTGCACTGAAAAACTTAGAATATAAGAAACGCACAGTGTAGTACATAGTATATGAGTGAGTTGCACTCAAAAACTTAGAATATAAGAAACGCACAGTGTAGTACATAGTATATGAGTGAGTTGCACTGAAAAACTTAGAATATAAGAAACGCACAGTGTAGTACATAGTATATGAGTGAGTTGCACTGAAAAACTTAGAATATAAGAAACGCACAGTGTAGTACATAGTATATGAGTGAGTTGCACTGAAAAACTTAGAATATAAGAAACGCACAGTGTAGTACATAGTATATGAGTGAGTTGCACTGAAAAACTTAGAATATAAGAAACGCACAGTGTAGTACATAGTATATGAGTGAGTTGCACTGAAAAACTTAGAATATAAGAAACGCACAGTGTAGTACATAGTATATGAATGAGTTGCACTGAAAAACTTAGAATATAAGAAACGCACAGTGTAGTACATAGTATATGAGTGAGTTGCACTGAAAAACTTAGAATATAAGAAACGCACAGTGTAGTACATAGTATATGAGTGAGTTGCACTGAAAAACTTAGAATATAAGAAACGCACAGTGTAGTACATAGTATATGAGTGAGTTGCACTGAAAAACTTAGAATATAAGAAACGCACAGTGTAGTACATAGTATATGAGTGAGTTGCACTGAAAAACTTAGAATATAAGAAACGCACAGTGTAGTACATAGTATATGAGTGAGTTGCACTGAAAAACTTAGAATATAAGAAACGCACAGTGTAGTACATAGTATATGAGTGAGTTGCACTGAAAAACTTAGAATATAAGAAACGCACAGTGTAGTACATAGTATATGAGTGAGTTGCACTGAAAAACTTAGAATATAAGAAACGCACAGTGTAGTACATAGTATATGAGTGAGTTGCACTGAAAAACTTAGAATATAAGAAACGCACAGTGTAGTACATAGTATATGAATGAGTGAGTTGCACTGAAAAACTTAGAATATAAGAAACGCACAGTGTAGTACATAGTATATGAGTGAGTTGCACTGAAAAACTTAGAATATAAGAAACGCACAGTGTAGTACATAGTATATGAGTGAGTTGCACTGAAAAACTTAGAATATAAGAAACGCACAGTGTAGTACATAGTATATGAGTGAGTTGCACTGAAAAACTCTAGAATATAAGAAACGCACAGTGTAGTACATAGTATATGAGTGAGTTGCACTGAAAAACTTAGAATATAAGAAACGCACAGTGTAGTACATAGTATATGAGTGAGTTGCACTGAAAAACTTAGAATATAAGAAACGCACAGTGTAGTACATAGTATATGAGTGAGTTGCACTCAAAAACTTAGAATATAAGAAACGAACAGTGTAGTACATAGTATATGAGTGAGTTGCACTGAAAAACTTAGAATATAAGAAACGCACAGTGTAGTACATAGTATATGAGTGAGTTGCACTGAAAAACTTAGAATATAAGAAACGCACAGTGTAGTACATAGTATATGAGTGAGTTGCACTGAAAAACTTAGAATATAAGAAACGCACAGTGTAGTACATAGTATATGAGTGAGTTGCACTGAAAAACTTAGAATATAAGAAACGCACAGTGTAGTACATAGTATATGAGTGAGTTGCACTGAAAAACTTAGAATATAAGAAACGCACAGTGTAGTACATAGTATATGAGTGAGTTGCACTGAAAAACTTAGAATATAAGAAACGCACAGTGTAGTACATAGTATATGAGTGAGTTGCACTGAAAAACTTAGAATATAAGAAACGCACAGTGTAGTACATAGTATATGAGTGAGTTGCACTGAAAAACTTAGAATATAAGAAACGCACAGTGTAGTACATATTATATGAGTGAGTTGCACTCAAAAACTTAGAATATAAGAAACGCACAGTGTAGTACATAGTATATGAGTGAGTTGCACTCAAAAACTTAGAATATAAGAAACGGACAGTGTAGTACATAGTATATGAGTGAGTTGCACTGAAAAACTTAGAATATAAGAAACGCACACTGTAGTACATAGTATATGAGTGAGTTGCACTGAAAAACTTAGAATATAAGAAACGCACAGTGTAGTACATAGTATATGAGTGAGTTGCACTGAAAAACTTAGAATATAAGAAACGCACAGTGTAGTACATAGTATATGAGGGAGTTGCACTGAAAAACTTAGAATATAAGAAACGCACAGTGTAGTACATAGTATATGAGGGAGTTGCACTGAAAAACTTAGAATATAAGAAACGCACAGTGTAGTACATAGTATATGAGTGAGTTGCACTGAAAAACTTAGAATATAAGAAACGCACAGTGTAGTACATAGTATATGAGTGAGTTGCACTGAAAAACTTAGAATATAAGAAACGCACAGTGTAGTACATAGTATATGAGTGAGTTGCACTGAAAAACTTAGAATATAAGAAACGCACAGTGTAGTACATAGTATATGAGTGAGTTGCACTGAAAAACTTAGAATATAAGAAAAGCACAGTGTAGTACATAGTATATGAGTGAGTTGCACTCAAAAACTTAGAATATAAGAAACGCACAGTGTAGTACATAGTATATGAGTGAGTTGCAATGAAAAACTTAGAATTTACTGAAAAACCCGCATTACACGAAATGCACAGTGTAGTACATAGTATATGAGTGAGTTGCACTGAAAAACTTAGAATATAAGAAACGAACAGTGTAGTACATAGTATATGAGTGAGTTGCACTGAAAAACTTAGAATATAAGAAACGCACAGTGTAGTACATAGTATATGAGTGAGTTGCACTGAAAAACTTAGAATATAAGAAACGCACAGTGTAGTACATAGTATATGAGTGAGTTGCACTCAAAAACTTAGAATATAAGAAACGCACAGTGTAGTACATAGTATATGAGTGAGTTGCACTGAAAAACTTAGAATATAAGAAACGCACAGTGTAGTACATAGTATATGAGTGAGTTGCACTGAAAAACTTAGAATATAAGAAACGCACAGTGTAGTACATAGTATATGAGTGAGTTGCACTGAAAAACTTAGAATATAAGAAACGCACAGTGTAGTACATAGTATATGAGTGAGTTGCACTGAAAAACTTAGAATATAAGAAACGCACAGTGTAGTACATAGTATATGAGTGAGTTGCACTGAAAAACTTAGAATATAAGAAACGCACAGTGTAGTACATAGTATATGAGTGAGTTGCATTGAAAAACTTAGAATATAAGAAACGCACAGTGTAGTACATAGTATATGAGTGAGTTGCACTCAAAAACTTAGAATATAAGAAACGCACAGTGTAGTACATAGTATATGAGTGAGTTGCACTGAAAAACTTAGAATATAAGAAACGCACAGTGTAGTACATAGTATATGAGTGAGTTGCACTGAAAAACTCTAGAATATAAGAAACGCACAGTGTAGTACATAGTATATGAGTGAGTTGCACTGAAAAACTTAGAATATAAGAAACGCACAGTGTAGTACATAGTATATGAGTGAGTTGCACTCAAAAACTTAGAATATAAGAAATGCACAGTGTAGTACATGGTATATGAGTGAGTTGCACTCAAAAACTTAGAATATAAAAAACGCACAGTGTAGTACATAGTATATGAGTGAGTTGCACTGAAAAACTTAGAATATAAGAAACGCACAGTGTAGTACATTGTATATGAGTGAGTTGTACTCAAAAACTTAGAATATAAGAAACGCACAGTGTAGTACATAGTATATGAGTGAGTTGCACTGAAAAACTTAGAATATAAGAAACGCACAGTGTAGTACATAGTATATGAGTGAGTTGCACTGAAAAACTTAGAATATAAGAAACGCACAGTGTAGTACATAGTATATGAGTGAGTTGCACTGAAAAACTTAGAATTTGCTGAAAAACCGGCATTACACGAAATGCACAGTGTAGTACATAGTATATGAGTGAGTTGCACTGAAAAACTTAGAATATAAGAAACGCACAGTGTAGTACATAATATATGAGTGAGTTGCACTGAAAAACTTAGAATATAAGAAACGCACAGTGTAGTACATAGTATATGAGTGAGTTGCACTGAAAAACTTAGAATATAAGAAACGCACAGTGTAGTACATAGTATATGAGTGAGTTGCACTCAAAAACTTAGAATATAAGAAACGCACAGTGTAGTACATAGTATATGAGTGAGTTGCACTGAAAAACTTAGAATATAAGAAACGCACAGTGTAGTACATAGTATATGAGTGAGTTGCACTGAAAAACTTAGAATATAAGAAACGCACAGTGTAGTACATAGTATATGAGTGAGTTGCACTCAAAAACTTAGAATATAAGAAACGCACAGTGTAGTACATAGTATATGAGTGAGTTGCACTGAAAAACTTAGAATATAAGAAACGCACAGTGTAGTACATAGTATATGAGTGAGTTGCACTGAAAAAACTTAGAATATAAGAAACGCACAGTGTAGTACAGAGTATATGAGTGAGTTGCACTGAAAAACTCTAGAATATAAGAAACGCACAGTGTAGTACATAGTATATGAGTGAGTTGCACTGAAAAACTTAGAATATAAGAAACACACAGTGTAGTATATAGTATATGAGTGAGTTGCACTAAAAAACTTAGAATATAAGAAACGCACAGTGTAGTACATAGTATATGAGTGAGTTGCACTGAAAAACTTAGAATATAAGAAACGCACAGTGTAGTACATAGTATATGAGTGAGTTGCACTGAAAAACTTAGAATATAAGAAACGCACAGTGTAGTACATAGTATATGAGTGAGTTGCACTGAAAAACTTAGAATATAAGAAACGCACAGTGTAGTACATAGTATATGAGTGAGTTGCACTGAAAAACTTAGAATATAAGAAACGCACAGTGTAGTACATAGTATATGAGTGAGTTGCACTGAAAAACTTAGAATATAAGAAACGCACAGTGTAGTACATAGTATATGAGTGAGTTGCACTGAAAAACTTAGAATATAAGAAACGCACAGTGTAGTACATAGTATATGAGTGAGTTGCACTGAAAAACTTAGAATATAAGAAACGCACAGTGTAGTACATAGTATATGAGTGAGTTGCACTGAAAAACTTAGAATATAAGAAACGCACAGTGTAGTACATAGTATATGAGTGAGTTGCACTGAAAAACTTAGAATATAAGAAACGCACAGTGTAGTACATAGTATATGAGTGAGTTGCACTGAAAAACTTAGAATATAAGACACGCACAGTGTAGTACATAGTATATGAGTGAGTTGCACTGAAAAACTTAGAATTTACTGAAAAACCCGCATTACACGAAATGCACAGTGTAGTACATAGTATATGAGTGAGTTGCACTGAAAAACTTAGAATATAAGAAACGCACAGTGTAGTACATAGTATATGAGTGAGTTGCACTGAAAAACTTAGAATATAAGAAACGCACAGTGTAGTACATAGTATATGAGTGAGTTGCACTGAAAAACTTAGAATATAAGAAACGCACAGTGTAGTACATAGTATATGAGTGAGTTGCACTGAAAAACTTAGAATATAAGAAACGCACAGTGTAGTACATAGTATATGAGTGAGTTGCACTGAAAAACTTAGAATATAAGAAACGCACAGTGTAGTACATAGTATATGAGTGAGTTGCACTGAAAAACTTAGAATATAGAAACGCACAGTTTAGTACATAGTATATGAGTGAGTTGCACTGAAAAACTTAGAATATAAGAAACGCACAGTGTAGTACATAGTATATGAGTGAGTTGCACTGAAAAACTTAGAATATAAGAAACGCACAGTGTAGTACATAGTATATGAGTGAGTTGCACTCAAAAACTTAGAATATAAGAAACGCACAGTGTAGTACATAGTATATGAGTGAGTTGCACTGAAAAACTTAGAATATAAGAAACGCACAGTGTAGTACATAGTATATGAGTGAGTTGCACTGAAAAACTTAGAATATAAGAAACGCACAGTGTAGTACATAGTATATGAGTGAGTTGCACTGAAAAACTCTAGAATATAAGAAACGCACAGTGTAGTACATAGTATATGAGTGAGTTGCACTGAAAAACTTAGAATATAAGAAACGCACAGTGTAGTACATAGTATATGAGTGAGTTGCACTGAAAAACTTAGAATATAAGAAACGCACAGTGTAGTACATAGTATATGAGTGAGTTGCACTCAAAAACTTAGAATATAAGAAACGCACAGTGTAGTACATAGTATATGAGTGAGTTGCACTGAAAAACTTAGAATATAAGAAACGCACAGTGTAGTACATAGTATATGAGTGAGTTGCACTGAAAAACTTAGAATATAAGAAACGCACAGTGTAGTACATAGTATATGAGTGAGTTGCACTGAAAAACTCTAGAATATAAGAAACGCACAGTGTAGTACATAGTATATGAGTGAGTTGCACTGAAAAACTTAGAATATAAGAAACACACAGTGTAGTATATAGTATATGAGTGAGTTGCACTAAAAAACTTAGAATATAAGAAACGCACAGTGTAGTACATAGTATATGAGTGAGTTGCACTGAAAAACTTAGAATATAAGAAACGCACAGTGTAGTACATAGTATATGAGTGAGTTGCACTGAAAAACTTAGAATATAAGACACGCACAGTGTAGTACATAGTATATGAGTGAGTTGCACTGAAAAACTTAGAATTTACTGAAAAACCCGCATTACACGAAATGCACAGTGTAGTACATAGTATATGAGTGAGTTGCACTGAAAAACTTAGAATATAAGAAACGCACAGTGTAGTACATAGTATATGAGTGAGTTGCACTGAAAAACTTAGAATATAAGAAACGCACAGTGTAGTACATAGTATATGAGTGAGTTGCACTGAAAAACTTAGAATATAAGAAACGCACAGTGTAGTACATAGTATATGAGTGAGTTGCACTGAAAAACTTAGAATATAAGAAACGCACAGTGTAGTACATAGTATATGAGTGAGTTGCACTGAAAAACTTAGAATATAAGAAACGCACAGTGTAGTACATAGTATATGAGTGAGTTGCACTGAAAAACTTAGAATATAGAAACGCACAGTTTAGTACATAGTATATGAGTGAGTTGCACTGAAAAACTTAGAATATAAGAAACGCACAGTGTAGTACATAGTATATGAGTGAGTTGCACTGAAAAACTTAGAATATAAGAAACGCACAGTGTAGTACATAGTATATGAGTGAGTTGCACTCAAAAACTTAGAATATAAGAAACGCACAGTGTAGTACATAGTATATGAGTGAGTTGCACTGAAAAACTTAGAATATAAGAAACGCACAGTGTAGTACATAGTATATGAGTGAGTTGCACTGAAAAACTTAGAATATAAGAAACGCACAGTGTAGTACATAGTATATGAGTGAGTTGCACTGAAAAACTCTAGAATATAAGAAACGCACAGTGTAGTACATAGTATATGAGTGAGTTGCACTGAAAAACTTAGAATATAAGAAACGCACAGTGTAGTACATAGTATATGAGTGAGTTGCACTGAAAAACTTAGAATATAAGAAACGCACAGTATAGTACATAGTATATGAGTGAGTTGCACTCAAAAACTTAGAATATAAGAAACGCACAGTGTAGTACATAGTATATGAGTGAGTTGCACTGAAAAACTTAGAATATAAGAAACGCACAGTGTAGTACATAGTATATGAGTGAGTTGCACTGAAAAACTTAGAATATAAGAAACGCACAGTGTAGTACATAGTATATGAGTGAGTTGCACTGAAAAACTCTAGAATATAAGAAACGCACAGTGTAGTACATAGTATATGAGTGAGTTGCACTGAAAAACTTAGAATATAAGAAACACACAGTGTAGTATATAGTATATGAGTGAGTTGCACTAAAAAACTTAGAATATAAGAAACGCACAGTGTAGTACATAGTATATGAGTGAGTTGCACTGAAAAACTTAGAATATAAGAAACGCACAGTGTAGTACATAGTATATGAGTGAGTTGCACTGAAAAACTTAGAATATAAGAAACGCACAGTGTAGTACATAGTATATGAGTGAGTTGCACTGAAAAACTTAGAATATAAGAAACGCACAGTGTAGTACATAGTATATGAGTGAGTTGCACTGAAAAACTTAGAATATAAGAAACGCACAGTGTAGTACATAGTATATGAGTGAGTTGCACTGAAAAACTTAGAATATAAGAAACGCACAGTGTAGTACATAGTATATGAGTGAGTTGCACTGAAAAACTTAGAATATAAGAAACGCACAGTGTAGTACATAGTATATGAGTGAGTTGCACTGAAAAACTTAGAATATAAGAAACGCACAGTGTAGTACATAGTATATGAGTGAGATGCACTGAAAAACTTAGAATATAAGAAACGCACAGTGTAGTACATAGTATATGAGTGAGTTGCACTGAAAAACTTAGAATATAAGAAACGCACAGTGTAGTACATAGTATATGAGTGAGTTGCACTGAAAAACTTAGAATATAAGAAACGCACAGTGTAGTACATAGTATATGAGTGAGTTGCACTGAAAAACTTAGAATATAAGAAACGCACAGTGTAGTACATAGTATATGAGTGAGTTGCACTGAAAAACTTAGAATATAAGACACGCACAGTGTAGTACATAGTATATGAGTGAGTTGCACTGAAAAACTTAGAATTTACTGAAAAACCCGCATTACACGAAATGCACAGTGTAGTACATAGTATATGAGTGAGTTGCACTGAAAAACTTAGAATATAAGAAACGCACAGTGTAGTACATAGTATATGAGTGAGTTGCACTGAAAAACTTAGAATATAAGAAACGCACAGTGTAGTACATAGTATATGAGTGAGTTGCACTGAAAAACTTAGAATATAAGAAACGCACAGTGTAGTACATAGTATATGAGTGAGTTGCACTGAAAAACTTAGAATATAAGAAACGCACAGTGTAGTACATAGTATATGAGTGAGTTGCACTGAAAAACTTAGAATATAAGAAACGCACAGTGTAGTACATAGTATATGAGTGAGTTGCACTGAAAAACTTAGAATATAGAAACGCACAGTTTAGTACATAGTATATGAGTGAGTTGCACTGAAAAACTTAGAATATAAGAAACGCACAGTGTAGTACTTAGTATATGAGTGAGTTGCACTGAAAAACTTAGAATATAAGAAACGCACAGTGTAGTACATAGTATATGAGTGAGTTGCACTGAAAAACTTAGAATATAAGAAACGCACAGTGTAGTACATAGTATATGAGTGAGTTGCACTGAAAAACTTAGAATATAAGAAACGCACAGTGTAGTACATAGTATATGAGTGAGTTGCACTGAAAAACTTAGAATATAAGAAACGCACAGTGTAGTACATAGTATATGAGTGAGTTGCACTGAAAAACTTAGAATATAAGAAACGCACAGTGTAGTACATAGTATATGAGTGAGTTGCACTGAAAAACTTAGAATATAAGAAACGCACAGTGTAGTACATAGTATATGAGTGAGTTGCACTGAAAAACTTAGAATATAAGAAACGCACAGTGTAGTACATAGTATATGAGTGAGTTGCACTGAAAAACTTAGAATATAAGAAACGCACAGTGTAGTACATAGTATATGAGTGAGTTGCACTGAAAAACTTAGAATATAAGAAACGCACAGTGTAGTACATAGTATATGAGTGAGATGCACTGAAAAACTTAGAATATAAGAAACGCACAGTGTAGTACATAGTATATGAGTGAGTTGCACTGAAAAACTTAGAATATAAGAAACGCACAGTGTAGTACATAGTATATGAGTGAGTTGCACTGAAAAACTTAGAATATAAGAAACGCACAGTGTAGTACATAGTATATGAGTGAGTTGCACTGAAAAACTTAGAATATAAGAAACGCACAGTGTAGTACATAGTATATGAGTGAGTTGCACTGAAAAACTTAGAATATAAGAAACGCACAGTGTAGTACATAGTATATGAGTGAGTTGCACTGAAAAACTTAGAATATAAGACACGCACAGTGTAGTACATAGTATATGAGTGAGTTGCACTGAAAAACTTAGAATTTACTGAAAAACCCGCATTACACGAAATGCACAGTGTAGTACATAGTATATGAGTGAGTTGCACTGAAAAACTTAGAATATAAGAAACGCACAGTGTAGTACATAGTATATGAGTGAGTTGCACTGAAAAACTTAGAATATAGAAACGCACAGTTTAGTACATAGTATATGAGTGAGTTGCACTGAAAAACTTAGAATATAAGAAACGCACAGTGTAGTACATAGTATATGAGTGAGTTGCACTCAAAAACTTAGAATATAAGAAACGCACAGTGTAGTACATAGTATATGAGTGAGTTGCACTGAAAAACTTAGAATATAAGAAACGCACAGTGTAGTACATAGTATATGAGTGAGTTGCACTGAAAAACTTAGAATATAAGAAACGCACAGTGTAGTACATAGTATATGAGTGAGTTGTACTGAAAAACTTAGAATATAAGAAACGCACAGTGTAGTACATAGTATATGAGTGAGTTGCACTGAAAAACTTAGAATATAAGAAACGCACAGTGTAGTACATAGTATATGAGTGAGTTGCACTGAAAAACTTAGAATATAAGAAACGCACAGTGTAGTACATAGTATATGAGTGAGTTGCACTCAAAAACTTAGAATATAAGAAACGCACAGTGTAGTACATAGTATATGAGTGAGTTGCACTCAAAAACTTAGAATATAAGAAACGCACAGTGTAGTACATAGTATATGAGTGAGTTGCACTGAAAAACTCAAGAATATAAGAAACGCACAGTGTAGTACATAGTATATGAGTGAGTTGCACTGAAAAACTTAGAATATAAGAAACGCACAGTGTAGTACATAGTATATGAGTGAGTTGCACTGAAAAACTTAGAATATAAGAAACGCACAGTGTAGTACATAGTATATGAGTGAGTTGCACTGAAAAACTTAGAATATAAGAAACGCACAGTGTAGTACATAGTATATGAGTGAGTTGCACTGAAAAACTTAGAATATAAGAAACGCACAGTGTAGTACATAGTATATGAGTGAGTTGCACTGAAAAACTTAGAATATAAGAAACGCACAGTGTAGTACATAGTATATGAGTGAGTTGCACTCAAAAACTTAGAATATAAGAAACGCACAGTGTAGTACATAGTATATGAGTGAGTTGCACTGAAAAACTTAGAATATAAGACACGCACAGTGTAGTACATAGTATATGAGTGAGTTGCACTGAAAAACTTAGAATTTACTGAAAAACCCGCATTACACGAAACGCACAGTGTAGTACATAGTATATGAGTGAGTTGCACTGAAAAACTTAGAATATAAGAAACGCACAGTGTAGTACATAGTATATGAGTGAGTTGCACTGAAAAACTTAGAATATAAGAAACGCACAGTGTAGTACATAGTATATTAGTGAGTTGCACTGAAAAACTTAGAATATAAGAAACGCACAGTGTAGTACATAGTATATGAGTGAGTTGCACTGAAAAACTTAGAATATAAGAAACGCACAGTGTAGTACATAGTATATGAGTGAGTTGCACTGAAAAACTTAGAATATAGAAACGCACAGTGTAGTACATAGTATATGAGTGAGTTGTACTGAAAAACTTAGAATATAAGAAACGCACAGTGTAGTACATAGTATATGAGTGAGTTGCACTCAAAAACTTAGAATATAAGAAACGCACAGTGTAGTACATAGTATATGAGTGAGTTGCACTGAAAAACATAAAATATAAGAAACGCACAGTGTAGTACATAGTATATGAGTGAGTTGCACTGAAAAACTTAGAATATAAGAAACGCACAGTGTAGTACATAGTATATGAGTGAGTTGCACTGAAAAACTTAGAATATAAGAAACGCACAGTGTAGTACATAGTATATGAGTGAGTTGCACTGAAAAACTTAGAATATAAGAAACGCACAGTGTAGTACATAGTATATGAGTGAGTTGCACTGAAAAACTTAGAATATAAGAAACGCACAGTGTAGTACATAGTATATGAGTGAGTTGCACTGAAAAACTTAGAATATAAGAAACGCACAGTGTAGTACATAGTATATGAGTGAGTTGCACTGAAAAACTTAGAATATAAGAAACGCACAGTGTAGTACATAGTATATGAGTGAGTTGCACTGAAAAACTTAGAATATAAGAAACGCACAGTGTAGTACATAGTATATGAGTGAGTTGCACTGAAAAACTTAGAATATAAGAAACGCACAGTGTAGTACATAGTATATGAGTGAGTTGCACTGAAAAACTTAGAATATAAGAAACGCACAGTGTAGTACATAGTATATGAGTGAGTTGCACTCAAAAACTTAGAATATAAGAAACGCACAGTGTAGTACATAGTATATGAGTGAGTTGCACTCAAAAACTTAGAATATAAGAAACGCACAGTGTAGTACATAGTATATGAGTGAGTTGCACTGAAAAACTCAAGAATATAAGAAACGCACAGTGTAGTACATAGTATATGAGTGAGTTGCACTGAAAAACTTAGAATATAAGAAACGCACAGTGTAGTACATAGTATATGAGTGAGTTGCACTGAAAAACTTAGAATATAAGAAACGCACAGTGTAGTACATAGTATATGAGTGAGTTGCACTGAAAAACTTAGAATATAAGAAACGCACAGTGTAGTACATAGTATATGAGTGAGTTGCACTGAAAAACTTAGAATATAAGAAACGCACAGTGTAGTACATAGTATATGAGTGAGTTGCACTGAAAAACTTAGAATATAAGAAACGCACAGTGTAGTACATAGTATATGAGTGAGTTGCACTCAAAAACTTAGAATATAAGAAACGCACAGTGTAGTCCATAGTATATGAGTGAGTTGCACTGAAAAACTTAGAATATAAGAAACGCACAGTGTAGTACATAGTATATGAGTGAGTTGCACTGAAAAACTTAGAATATAAGAAACGCACAGTGTAGTACATAGTATATGAGTGAGTTGCACTGAAAAACTTAGAATATAAGAAACGCACAGTGTAGTACATAGTATATGAGTGAGTTGCACTCAAAAACTTAGAATATAAGAAACGCACAGTGTAGTACATAGTATATGAGTGAGTTGCACTCAAAAACTTAGAATATAAGAAACGCACAGAGTAGTACATAGTATATGAGTGAGTTGCACTGAAAAACTTAGAATATAAGAAACGCACAGTGTAGTACATAGTATATGAGTGAGTTGCACTCAAAAACTTAGAAAATAAAAAATGCACAGTGTAGTACATAGTATATGAGTGTGTTGCACTGAAAAACTTAGAATATAAGAAACGCACAGTGTAGTACATAGTATATGAGTGAGTTGCACTGAAAAACTTACAATATAAGAAACGCACAGTGTAGTACATAGTATATGAGTGAGATGCACTGAAAAACTTAGAATATAAGAAACGCACAGTGTAGTACATAGTATATGAGTGAGTTGCACTGAAAAACTTAGAATATAAGAAACGCACAGTGTAGTACATAGTATATGAGTGAGTTGCACTGAAAAACTTAGAATATAAGAAACGCACAGTGTAGTACATAGTATATGAGTGAGTTGCACTGAAAAACTTAGAATATAAGAAACGCACAGTGTAGTACATAGTATATGAGTGAGTTGCACTGAAAAACTTAGAATATAAGAAACGCACAGTGTAGTACATAGTATATGAGTGAGTTGCACTGAAAAACTTAGAATATAAGACACGCACAGTGTAGTACATAGTATATGAGTGAGTTGCACTGAAAAACTTAGAATTTACTGAAAAACCCGCATTACACGAAATGCACAGTGTAGTACATAGTATATGAGTGAGTTGCACTGAAAAACTTAGAATATAAGAAACGCACAGTGTAGTACATAGTATATGAGTGAGTTGCACTGAAAAACTTAGAATATAAGAAACGCACAGTGTAGTACATAGTATATGAGTGAGTTGCACTGAAAAACTTAGAATATAAGAAACGCACAGTGTAGTACATAGTATATGAGTGAGTTGCACTGAAAAACTTAGAATATAAGAAACGCACAGTGTAGTACATAGTATATGAGTGAGTTGCACTGAAAAACTTAGAATATAAGAAACGCACAGTGTAGTACATAGTATATGAGTGAGTTGCACTGAAAAACTTAGAATATAAGAAACGCACAGTGTAGTACATAGTATATGAGTGAGTTGCACTGAAAAACTTAGAATATAAGAAACACACATTGTAGTACATTGTATATGAGTGAGTTGCACTGAAAAACTTAGAATATAAGAAACGCACAGTGTAGTACATAGTATATGAGTGAGTTGCACTGAAAAACTTAGAATATAAGAAACGCACAGTGTAGTACATAGTATATGAGTGAGTTGCACTGAAAAACTTAGAATATAAGAAACGCACAGTGTAGTACATAGTATATGAGTGAGTTGCACTGAAAAACTTAGAATATAGAAACGCACAGTGTAGTACATAAATATGAGTGAGTTGCACTGAAAAACTTAGAATATAAGAAACGCACAGTGTAGTACATAGTATATGAGTGAGTTGCACTCAAAAACTTAGAATATAAGAAACGCACAGTGTAGTACATAGTATATGAGTGAGTTGCACTGAAAAACATAAAATATAAGAAACGCACAGTGTAGTACATAGTATATGAGTGAGTTGCACTGAAAAACTTAGAATATAAGAAACGCACAGTGTAGTACATAGTATATGAGTGAGTTGCACTGAAAAACTTAGAATATAAGAAACGCACAGTGTAGTACATAGTATATGAGTGAGTTGCACTGAAAAACTTAGAATATAAGAAACGCACAGTGTAGTACATAGTATATGAGTGAGTTGCACTGAAAAACTTAGAATATAAGAAACGCACAGTGTAGTACATAGTATATGAGTGAGTTGCACTGAAAAACTTAGAATATAAGAAACGCACAGTGTAGTACATAGTATATGAGTGAGTTGCACTGAAAAACTTAGAATATAAGAAACGCACAGTGTAGTACATAGTATATGAGTGAGTTGCACTGAAAAACTTAGAATATAAGAAACGCACAGTGTAGTACATAGTATATGAGTGAGTTGCACTGAAAAACTTAGAATATAAGAAACGCACAGTTTAGTACATAGTATATGAGTGAGTTGCACTGAAAAACTTAGAATATAAGAAACGCACAGTGTAGTACATAGTATATGAGTGAGTTGCACTCAAAAACTTAGAATATAAGAAACGCACAGTGTAGTACATAGTATATGAGTGAGTTGCACTCAAAAACTTAGAATATAAGAAACGCACAGTGTAGTACATAGTATATGAGTGAGTTGCACTGAAAAACTCAAGAATATAAGAAACGCACAGTGTAGTACATAGTATATGAGTGAGTTGCACTGAAAAACTTAGAATATAAGAAACGCACAGTGTAGTACATAGTATATGAGTGAGTTGCACTGAAAAACTTAGAATATAAGAAACGCACAGTGTAGTACATAGTATATGAGTGAGTTGCACTGAAAAACTTAGAATATAAGAAACGCACAGTGTAGTACATAGTATATGAGTGAGTTGCACTGAAAAACTTAGAATATAAGAAACGCACAGTGTAGTACATAGTATATGAGTGAGTTGCACTGAAAAACTTAGAATATAAGAAACGCACAGTGTAGTACATAGTATATGAGTGAGTTGCACTCAAAAACTTAGAATATAAGAAACGCACAGTGTAGTACATAGTATATGAGTGAGTTGCACTGAAAAACTTAGAATATAAGAAACGCACAGTGTAGTACATAGTATATGAGTGAGTTGCACTGAAAAACTTAGAATATAAGAAACGCACAGTGTAGTACATAGTATATGAGTGAGTTGCCCTGAAAAACTTAGAATATAAGAAACGCACAGTGTAGTACATAGTATATGAGTGAGTTGCACTCAAAAACTTAGAATATAAGAAACGCACAGTGTAGTATATAGTATATGAGTGAGTTGCACTCAAAAACTTAGAATATAAGAAACGCACAGAGTAGTACATAGTATATGAGTGAGTTGCACTGAAAAACTTAGAATATAAGAAACGCACAGTGTAGTACATAGTATATGAGTGAGTTGCACTCAAAAACTTAGAATATAAGAAACGCACAGTGTAGTACATAGTATATGAGTGTGTTGCACTGAAAAACTTAGAATATAAGAAACGCACAGTGTAGTACATAGTATATGAGTGAGTTGCACTGAAAAACTTAGAATATAAGAAACGCACAGTGTAGTACATAGTATATGAGTGAGTTGCACTGAAAAACTTAGAATATAAGAAACGCACAGTGTAGTACATAGTATATGAGTGAGTTGCACTGAAAAACTTAGAATATAAGAAACGCACAGTGTAGTACATAGTATATGAGTGAGTTGCACTGAAAAACTTAGAATTTAAGAAACGCACAGTGTAGTACATAGTATATGAGTGAGTTGCACTGAAAAACTTAGAATATAAGAAACGCACAGTGTAGTACATAGTATATGAGTGAGTTGCACTGAAAAACTTAGAATATAAGACACGCACAGTGTAGTACATAGTATATGAGTGAGTTGCACTGAAAAACTTAGAATTTACTGAAAAACCCGCATTACACGAAATGCACAGTGTAGTACATAGTATATGAGTGAGTTGCACTGAAAAACTTAGAATATAAGAAACGCACAGTGTAGTACATAGTATATGAGTGAGTTGCACTGAAAAACTTAGAATATAAGAAACGCACAGTGTAGTACATAGTATATGAGTGAGTTGCACTGAAAAACTTAGAATATAAGAAACGCACAGTGTAGTACATAGTATATGAGTGAGTTGCACTGAAAAACTTAGAATATAAGAAACGCACAGTGTAGTACATAGTATATGAGTGAGTTGCACTGAAAAACTTAGAATATAAGAAACGCACAGTGTAGTACATAGTATATGAGTGAGTTGCACTGAAAAACTTAGAATTTAAGAAACGCACAGTGTAGTACATAGTATATGAGTGAGTTGCACTGAAAAACTTAGAATATAAGAAACGCACAGTGTAGTACAAAGTATATGAGTGAGTTGCACTGAAAAACTTAGAATATAAGAAACGCACAGTGTAGTACATAGTATATGAGTGAGTTGCACTGAAAAACTTAGAATATAAGAAACGCACAGTGTAGTACATAGTATATGAGTGAGTTGCACTGAAAAACTTAGAATATAAGAAACGCACAGTGTAGTACATAGTATATGAGTGAGTTGCACTGAAAAACTTAGAATATAAGAAACGCACAGTGTAGTACATAGTATATGAGTGAGTTGCACTGAAAAACTTAGAATATAAGAAACGCACAGTGTAGTACATAGTATATGAGTGAGTTGCACTGAAAAACTTAGAATATAAGAAACGCACAGTGTAGTACATAGTATATGAGTGAGTTGCACTGAAAAACTTAGAAAATAAGAAACGCACAGTGTAGTACATAGTATATGAGTGAGTTGCACTGAAAAACTTAGAATATAAGAAACGCACAGTGTAGTACATAGTATATGAGTGAGTTGCACTCAAAAACTTAGAAATTAAGAAACGCACAGTTTAGTACATAGTATATGAGTGAGTTGCACTGAATAACTTAGAATATAAGAAACGCACAGTGTAGTACATAGTATATGAGTGAGTTGCACTGAAAAACTTAGAATATAAGAAACGCACAGTGTAGTACATAGTATATGAGTGAGTTGCACTGAAAAACTTAGAATATAAGAAACGCACAGTGTAGTACATAGTATATGAGTGAGTTGCACTGAAAAACTTAGAATATAAGAAACGCACAGTGTAGTACATAGTATATGAGTGAGTTGCACTGAAAAACTTAGAATATAAGAAACGCACAGTGTAGTACATAGTATATGAGTGAGTTGCACTGAAAAACTTAGAATATAAGAAACGCAAAGTGTAGTACATAGTATATGAGTGAGTTGCACTGAAAAACTTAGAATATAAGAAACGCACAGTGTAGTACATAGTATATGAGTGAGTTGCACTGAAAAACTTAGAATATAAGAAACGCACAGTGTAGTACATAGTATATGAGTGAGTTGCACTGAAAAACTTAGAATATAAGAAACGCACAGTGTAGTACATAGTATATGAGTGAGTTGCACTGAAAAACTTAGAATATAAGAAACGCAAGGTGTAGTACATAGTATATGAGTGAGTTGCACTGAAAAACTTAGAATTTACTGAAAAACCCGCATTACACGAAATGCACAGTGTAGTATATGAGTGAGTTGCACTGAAAAACTGAGAATATAAGAAACGCACAGTGTAGTACATAATATATGAGTGAGTTGAACTGAAAAACTTAGAATATAAGAAACGCACAGTGTAGTACATAGTATATGAGTGAGTTGCACTGAAAAACTTAGAATATAAGAAACGCACAGTGTAGTACATAGTATATGAGTGAGTTGCACTCAAAAACTTAGAATATAAGAAACGCACAGTGTAGTACATAGTATATGAGTGAGTTGCACTGAAAAACTTAGAATATAAGAAACGCACAGTGTAGTACATAGTATATGAGTGAGTTGCACTGAAAAACTTAGAATATAAGAAACGCACAGTGTAGTACATAGTATATGAGTGAGTTGCACTGAAAAACTTAGAATATAAGAAACGCACAGTGTAGTACATAGTATATGAGTGAGTTGCACTGAAAAACTTAGAATATAAGAAATGCACAGTGTAGTACATAGTATATGAGTGAGTTGCACTTAAAAACTTAGAATATAAGAAACGCACAGTGTAGTACATAGTATATGAGTGAGTTGCACTGAAAAACTTAGAATATAAGAAACGCACAGTGTAGTACATAGTATATGAGTGAGTTGCACTGAAAAACTTAGAATATAAGAAACGCACAGTGTAGTACATAGTATATGAGTGAGTTGCACTGAAAAACTTAGAATATAAGAAACGCACAGTGTAGTACATAGTATATGAGTGAGTTGCACTCAAAAACTTAGAATATAAGAAACGCACAGTGTAGTACATAGTATATGAGTGAGTTGCACTGAAAAACTTAGAATATAAGAAATGCACAGTGTAGTACATAGTATATGAGTGAGTTGCACTTAAAAACTTAGAATATAAGAAACGCACAGTGTAGTACATAGTATATGAGTGAGTTGCACTGAAAAACTTAGAATATAAGAAACGCACAGTGTAGTACATAGTATATGAGTGAGTTGCACTGAAAAACTTAGAATATAAGAAACGCACAGTGTAGTACATAGTATATGAGTGATTTGCACTGAAAAACTTAGAATATAAGAAACGCACAGTGTAGTACATAGTATATGAGTGAGTTGCACTGAAAAACTTAGAATTTACTGAAAAACCCGCATTACACGAAATGCACAGTGTAGTACATAGTATATGAGTGAGTTGCACTGAAAAACTCTAGAATATAAGAAACGCACAGTGTAGTACATAGTATATGAGTGAGTTGCACTGAAAAACTTAGAATATAAGAAACGCACAGTGTAGTACATAGTATATGAGTGAGTTGCACTGAAAAACTTAGAATATAAGAAACGCACAGTGTAGTACATAGTATATGAGTGAGTTGCACTGAAAAACTTAGAATATAAGAAACGCACAGTGTAGTACATAGTATATGAGTGAGTTGCACTCAAAAACTTAGAATATAAGAAACGCACAGTGTAGTACATAGTATATGAGTGAGTTGCACTGAAAAACTTAGAATATAAGAAATGCACAGTGTAGTACATAGTATATGAGTGAGTTGCACTTAAAAACTTAGAATATAAGAAACGCACAGTGTAGTACATAGTATATGAGTGAGTTGCACTGAAAAACTTAGAATATAAGAAACGCACAGTGTAGTACATAGTATATGAGTGAGTTGCACTGAAAAACTTAGAATATAAGAAACGCACAGTGTAGTACATAGTATATGAGTGATTTGCACTGAAAAACTTAGAATATAAGAAACGCACAGTGTAGTACATAGTATATGAGTGAGTTGCACTGAAAAACTTAGAATTTACTGAAAAACCCGCATTACACGAAATGCACAGTGTAGTACATAGTATATGAGTGAGTTGCACTGAAAAACTCTAGAATATAAGAAACGCACAGTGTAGTACATAGTATATGAGTGAGTTGCACTGAAAAACTTAGAATATAAGAAACACACAGTGTAGTATATAGTATATGAGTGAGTTGCACTGAAAAACTTAGAATATAAGAAACGCACAGTGTAGTACATAGTATATGAGTGAGTTGCACTGAAAAACTTAGAATATAAGAAACGCACAGTGTAGTACATAGTATATGAGTGAGTTGCACTGAAAAACTTAGAATATAAGAAACGCACAGTGTAGTACATAGTATATGAGTGAGTTGCACTGAAAAACTTAGAATATAAGAAAGGCACAGTGTAGTACATAGTATATGAGTGAGATGCACTGAAAAACTTAGAATATAAGAAACGCACAGTGTAGTACATAGTATATGAGTGAGTTGCACTGAAAAACTTAGAATATAAGAAACGCACAGTGTAGTACATAGTATATGAGTGAGTTGCACTGAAAAACTTAGAATATAAGAAACGCACAGTGTAGTACATAGTATATGAGTGAGTTGCACTGAAAAACTTAGAATATAAGAAACGCACAGTGTAGTACATAGTATATGAGTGAGTTGCACTGAAAAACTTAGAATATAAGAAACGCACAGTGTAGTACATAGTATATGAGTGAGTTGCACTGAAAAACTTAGAATTTACTGAAAAACCCGCATTACACGAAATGCACAGTGTAGTACATAGTATATGAGTGAGTTGCACTGAAAAACTTAGAATATAAGAAACGCACAGTGTAGTACATAGTATATGAGTGAGTTGCACTGAAAAACTTAGAATATAAGAAACGCACAGTGTAGTACATAGTATATGAGTGAGTTGCACTGAAAAACATAAAATATAAGAAACGCACAGTGTAGTACATAGTATATGAGTGAGTTGCACTGAAAAACTTAGAATATAAGAATCGCACAGTGTAGTACATAGTATATGAGTGAGTTGCACTCAAAAACTTAGAATATAAGAAACGCACAGTGTAGTACATAGTATATGAGTGAGTTGCACTGAAAAACTTAGAATATAAGAAACGCACAGTGTAGTACATAGTATATGAGTGAGTTGCACTGAAAAACTTAGAATATAAGAAACGCACAGTGTAGTACATAGTATATGAGTGAGTTGCACTGAAAAACTTAGAATATAAGAAACGCACAGTGTAGTACATAGTATATGAGTGAGTTGCACTGAAAAACTTAGAATATAAGAAACGCACAGTGTAGTACATAGTATATGAGTGAGTTGCACTGAAAAACTTAGAATATAAGAAACGCACAGTGTAGTACATAGTATATGAGTGAGTTGCACTCAAAAACTTAGAATATAAGAAACGCACAGTGTAGTACATAGTATATGAGTGAGTTGCACTGAAAAACTTAGAATATAAGAAACGCAAAGTGTAGTACATAGTATATGAGTGAGTTGCACTCAAAAACTTAGAATATAAGAAACGCACAGTGTAGTACATAGTATATGAGTGAGTTGCACTGAAAAACTTAGAATATAAGAAACGCACAGTGTAGTACATAGTATATGAGTGAGTTGCACTGAAAAACTTAGAATATAAGAAACGCACAGTGTAGTACATAGTATATGAGTGAGTTGCACTGAAAAACTTAGAATTTACTGAAAAACCCGCATTACACGAAATGCACAGTGTAGTACATAGTATATGAGTGAGTTGCACTGAAAAACTGAGAATATAAGAAACGCACAGTGTAGTACATAATATATGAGTGAGTTGCACTGAAAAACTTAGAATATAAGAAACGCACAGTGTAGTACATAGTATATGAGTGAGTTGCACTGAAAAACTTAGAATATAAGAAACGCACAGTGTAGTACATAGTATATGAGTGAGTTGCACTCAAAAACTTAGAATATAAGAAACGCACAGTGTAGTACATAGTATATGAGTGAGTTGCACTCAAAAACTTAGAATATAAGAAACGCACAGTGTAGTACATAGTATATGAGTGAGTTGCACTGAAAAACTTAGAATATAAGAAACGCACAGTGTAGTACATAGTATATGAGTGAGTTGCACTCAAAAACTTAGAATATAAGAAACGCACAGTGTAGTACATAGTATATGAGTGAGTTGCACTGAAAAACTTAGAATATAAGAAATGCACAGTGTAGTACATAGTATATGAGTGAGTTGCACTTAAAAACTTAGAATATAAGAAACGCACAGTGTAGTACATAGTATATGAGTGAGTTGCACTGAAAAACTTAGAATATAAGAAACGCACAGTGTAGTACATAGTATATGAGTGAGTTGCACTGAAAAACTTAGAATATAAGAAACGCACAGTGTAGTACATAGTATATGAGTGAGTTGCACTGAAAAACTTAGAATATAAGAAACGCACAGTGTAGTACATAGTATATGAGTGAGTTGCACTGAAAAACTTAGAATTTACTGAAAAACCCGCATTACACGAAATGCACAGTGTAGTACATAGTATATGAGTGAGTTGCACTGAAAAACTCTAGAATATAAGAAACGCACAGTGTAGTACATAGTATATGAGTGAGTTGCACTGAAAAACTTAGAATATAAGAAACACACAGTGTAGTACATAGTATATGAGTGAGTTGCACTGAAAAACTTAGAATTTACTGAAAAACCCGCATTACACGAAATGCACAGTGTAGTACATAGTATATGAGTGAGTTGCACTGAAAAACTTAGAATATAAGAAACGCACAGTGTAGTACATAGTATATGAGTGAGTTGCACTGAAAAACTTAGAATATAAGAAACGCACAGTGTAGTACATAGTATATGAGTGAGTTGCACTGAAAAACATAAAATATAAGAAACGCACAGTGTAGTACATAGTATATGAGTGAGTTGCACTGAAAAACTTAGAATATAAGAATCGCACAGTGTAGTACATAGTATATGAGTGAGTTGCACTGAAAAACTTAGAATATAAGAAACGCACAGTGTAGTACATAGTATATGAGTGAGTTGCACTGAAAAACTTAGAATATAAGAAACGAATAGTGTAGTACATAGTATATGAGTGAGTTGCACTGAAAAACTTAGAATATAAGAAAGGCACAGTGTAGTACATAGTATATGAGTGAGTTGCACTGAAAAACTTAGAATATAAGAAAGGCACAGTGTAGTACATAGTATATGAGTGAGTTGCACTCAAAAACTTAGAATATAAGAAACGCACAGTGTAGTACATAGTATATGAGTGAGTTGCACTGAAAAACTTAGAATATAAGAAACGCACAGTGTAGTACATAGTATATGAGTGAGTTGCACTGAAAAACTTAGAATATAAGAAACGCACAGTGTAGTACATAGTATATGAGTGAGATGCACTGAAAAACTTAGAATATAAGAAACGCACAGTGTAGTACATAGTATATGAGTGAGTTGCACTGAAAAACTTAGAATATAAGAAACGCACAGTGTAGTACATAGTATATGAGTGAGTTGCACTGAAAAACTTAGAATATAAGAAACGCACAGTGTAGTACATAGTATATGAGTGAGTTGCACTGAAAAACTTAGAATATAAGAAACGCACAGTGTAGTACATAGTATATGAGTGAGTTGCACTGAAAAACTTAGAATATAAGAAACGCACAGTGTAGTACATAGTATATGAGTGAGTTGCACTGAAAAACTTAGAATTTACTGAAAAACCCGCATTACACGAAATGCACAGTGTAGTACATAGTATATGAGTGAGTTGCACTGAAAAACTTAGAATATAAGAAACGCACAGTGTAGTACATAGTATATGAGTGAGTTGCACTGAAAAACTTAGAATATAAGAAACGCACAGTGTAGTACATAGTATATGAGTGAGTTGCACTGAAAAACATAAAATATAAGAAACGCACAGTGTAGTACATAGTATATGAGTGAGTTGCACTGAAAAACTTAGAATATAAGAATCGCACAGTGTAGTACATAGTATATGAGTGAGTTGCACTCAAAAACTTAGAATATAAGAAACGCACAGTGTAGTACATAGTATATGAGTGAGTTGCACTGAAAAACTTAGAATATAAGAAACGCACAGTGTAGTACATAGTATATGAGTGAGTTGCACTGAAAAACTTAGAATATAAGAAACGCACAGTGTAGTACATAGTATATGAGTGAGTTGCACTGAAAAACTTAGAATATAAGAAACGCACAGTGTAGTACATAGTATATGAGTGAGTTGCACTGAAAAACTTAGAATATAAGAAACGCACAGTGTAGTACATAGTATATGAGTGAGTTGCACTGAAAAACTTAGAATATAAGAAACGCACAGTGTAGTACATAGTATATGAGTGAGTTGCACTCAAAAACTTAGAATATAAGAAACGCACAGTGTAGTACATAGTATATGAGTGAGTTGCACTGAAAAACTTAGAATATAAGAAACGCAAAGTGTAGTACATAGTATATGAGTGAGTTGCACTCAAAAACTTAGAATATAAGAAACGCACAGTGTAGTACATAGTATATGAGTGAGTTGCACTGAAAAACTTAGAATATAAGAAACGCACAGTGTAGTACATAGTATATGAGTGAGTTGCACTGAAAAACTTAGAATATAAGAAACGCACAGTGTAGTACATAGTATATGAGTGAGTTGCACTGAAAAACTTAGAATTTACTGAAAAACCCGCATTACACGAAATGCACAGTGTAGTACATAGTATATGAGTGAGTTGCACTGAAAAACTGAGAATATAAGAAACGCACAGTGTAGTACATAATATATGAGTGAGTTGCACTGAAAAACTTAGAATATAAGAAACGCACAGTGTAGTACATAGTATATGAGTGAGTTGCACTGAAAAACTTAGAATATAAGAAACGCACAGTGTAGTACATAGTATATGAGTGAGTTGCACTCAAAAACTTAGAATATAAGAAACGCACAGTGTAGTACATAGTATATGAGTGAGTTGCACTCAAAAACTTAGAATATAAGAAACGCACAGTGTAGTACATAGTATATGAGTGAGTTGCACTGAAAAACTTAGAATATAAGAAACGCACAGTGTAGTACATAGTATATGAGTGAGTTGCACTCAAAAACTTAGAATATAAGAAACGCACAGTGTAGTACATAGTATATGAGTGAGTTGCACTGAAAAACTTAGAATATAAGAAATGCACAGTGTAGTACATAGTATATGAGTGAGTTGCACTTAAAAACTTAGAATATAAGAAACGCACAGTGTAGTACATAGTATATGAGTGAGTTGCACTGAAAAACTTAGAATATAAGAAACGCACAGTGTAGTACATAGTATATGAGTGAGTTGCACTGAAAAACTTAGAATATAAGAAACGCACAGTGTAGTACATAGTATATGAGTGAGTTGCACTGAAAAACTTAGAATATAAGAAACGCACAGTGTAGTACATAGTATATGAGTGAGTTGCACTGAAAAACTTAGAATTTACTGAAAAACCCGCATTACACGAAATGCACAGTGTAGTACATAGTATATGAGTGAGTTGCACTGAAAAACTCTAGAATATAAGAAACGCACAGTGTAGTACATAGTATATGAGTGAGTTGCACTGAAAAACTTAGAATATAAGAAACACACAGTGTAGTACATAGTATATGAGTGAGTTGCACTGAAAAACTTAGAATTTACTGAAAAACCCGCATTACACGAAATGCACAGTGTAGTACATAGTATATGAGTGAGTTGCACTGAAAAACTTAGAATATAAGAAACGCACAGTGTAGTACATAGTATATGAGTGAGTTGCACTGAAAAACTTAGAATATAAGAAACGCACAGTGTAGTACATAGTATATGAGTGAGTTGCACTGAAAAACATAAAATATAAGAAACGCACAGTGTAGTACATAGTATATGAGTGAGTTGCACTGAAAAACTTAGAATATAAGAATCGCACAGTGTAGTACATAGTATATGAGTGAGTTGCACTGAAAAACTTAGAATATAAGAAACGCACAGTGTAGTACATAGTATATGAGTGAGTTGCACTGAAAAACTTAGAATATAAGAAACGAATAGTGTAGTACATAGTATATGAGTGAGTTGCACTGAAAAACTTAGAATATAAGAAAGGCACAGTGTAGTACATAGTATATGAGTGAGTTGCACTCAAAAACTTAGAATATAAGAAACGCACAGTGTAGTACATAGTATATGAGTGAGTTGCACTGAAAAACTTAGAATATAAGAAACGCACAGTGTAGTACATAGTATATGAGTGAGTTGCACTCAAAAACTTAGAAATTAAGAAACGCACAGTGTAGTACATAGTATATGAGTGAGTTGCACTGAAAAACTTAGAATATAAGAAACACACAGTGTAGTACATAGTATATGAGTGAGTTGCACTGAAAAACTTAGAATATAAGAAACGCACAGTGTAGTACATAGTATATGAGTGAGTTGCACTGAAAAACTTAGAATATAAGAAACGCACAGTGTAGTACATAGTATATGAGTGAGTTGCACTGAAAAACTTAGAATATGAGAAACGCACAGTGTAGTACATAGTATATGAGTGAGTTGCACTCAAAAACTTAGAATATAAGAAACGCACAGTGTAGTACATAGTATATGAGTGAGTTGCACTGAAAAACTTAGAATATAAGAAATGCACAGTGTAGTACATAGTATATGAGTGAGTTGCACTTAAAAACTTAGAATATAAGAAACGCACAGTGTAGTACATAGTATATGAGTGAGTTGCACTGAAAAACTTAGAATATAAGAAACGCACAGTGTAGTACATAGTATATGAGTGAGTTGCACTGAAAAACTTAGAATATAAGAAACGCACAGTGTAGTACATAGTATATGAGTGAGTTGCACTGAAAAACTTAGAATATAAGAAACGCACAGTGTAGTACATAGTATATGAGTGAGTTGCACTGAAAAACTTAGAATTTACTGAAAAACCCGCATTACACGAAATGCACAGTGTAGTACATAGTATATGAGTGAGTTGCACTGAAAAACTCTAGAATATAAGAAACGCACAGTGTAGTACATAGTATATGAGTGAGTTGCACTGAAAAACTTAGAATATAAGAAACACACAGTGTAGTATATAGTATATGAGTGAGTTGCACTGAAAAACTTAGAATATAAGAAACGCACAGTGTAGTACATAGTATATGAGTGAGTTGCACTGAAAAACTTAGAATATAAGAAACGCACAGTGTAGTACATAGTATATGAGTGAGTTGCACTGAAAAACTTAGAATATAAGAAACGCACAGTGTAGTACATAGTATATGAGTGAGTTGCACTGAAAAACTTAGAATATAAGAAACGCACAGTGTAGTACATAGTATATGAGTGAGATGCACTGAAAAACTTAGAATATCACTGAAAAACTTAGAATATAAGAAACGCACAGTGTAGTACATAGTATATGAGTGAGTTGCACTGAAAAACTTAGAATATAAGAAACGCACAGTGTAGTACATAGTATATGAGTGAGTTGCACTGAAAAACTTAGAATATAAGAAACGCACAGTGTAGTACATAGTATATGAGTGAGTTGCACTGAAAAACTTAGAATATAAGAAACGCACAGTGTAGTACATAGTATATGAGTGAGTTGCACTGAAAAACTTAGAATATAGAAACGCACAGTGTAGTACATAGTATATGAGTGAGTTGCACTGAAAAACTTAGAATATAAGAAACGCACAGTGTAGTACATAGTATATGAGTGAGTTGCACTGAAAAACTTAGAATATAAGAAACGCACAGTGTAGTACATAGTATATGAGTGAGTTGCACTGAAAAACATAAAATATAAGAAACGCACAGTGTAGTACATAGTATATGAGTGAGTTGCACTGAAAAACTTAGAATATAAGAAACGCACAGTGTAGTACATAGTATATGAGTGAGTTGCACTGAAAAACTTAGAATATAAGAAACGCACAGTGTAGTACATAGTATATGAGTGAGTTGCACTGAAAAACTTAGAATATAAGAAACGCACAGTGTAGTACATAGTATATGAGTGAGTTGCACTGAAAAACTTAGAATATAAGAAACGCACAGTGTAGTACATAGTATATGAGTGAGTTGCACTCAAAAACTTAGAATATAAGAAACGCACAGTGTAGTACATAGTATATGAGTGAGTTGCACTCAAAAACTTAGAATATAAGAAACGCACAGTGTAGTACATAGTATATGAGTGAGTTGCACTGAAAAACTCTAGAATATAAGAAACGCACAGTGTAGTACATAGTATATGAGTGAGTTGCACTGAAAAACTTAGAATATAAGAAACGCACAGTGTAGTACATAGTATATGAGTGAGTTGCACTGAAAAACTTAGAATATAAGAAACGCACAGTGTAGTACATAGTATATGAGTGAGTTGCACTGAAAAACTTAGAATATAAGAAACGCACAGTGTAGTACATAGTATATGAGTGAGTTGCACTGAAAAACTTAGAATATAAGAAACGCACAGTGTAGTACATAGTATATGAGTGAGTTGCACTGAAAAACTTAGAATATAAGAAACGCACAGTGTAGTACATAGTATATGAGTGAGTTGCACTGAAAAACTTAGAATATAAGAAACGCACAGTGTAGTACATAGTATATGAGTGAGTTGCACTGAAAAACTTAGAATATAAGAAACGCACAGTGTAGTACATAGTATATGAGTGAGTTGCACTGAAAAACTTAGAATATAAGAAACGCACAGTGTAGTACATAGTATATGAGTGAGTTGCACTGAAAAACTTAGAATATAAGAAACGCACAGTGTAGTACATAGTATATGAGTGAGTTGCACTGAAAAACTTAGAATATAAGAAACGCACAGTGTAGTACATAGTATATGAGTGAGTTGCACTGAAAAACTTAGAATATAAGAAACGCACAGTGTAGTACATAGTATATGAGTGAGTTGCACTGAAAAACTTAGAATATAAGAAACGCACAGTGTAGTACATAGTATATGAGTGAGTTGCACTGAAAAACTTAGAATATAAGAAACGCACAGTGTAGTACATAGTATATGAGTGAGTTGCACTGAAAAACTTAGAATATAAGAAACGCACAGTGTAGTACATAGTATATGAGTGAGTTGCACTCAAAAACTTAGAAATTAAGAAACGCACAGTGTAGTACATAGTATATGAGTGAGTTGCACTGAAAAACTTAGAATATAAGAAACGCACAGTGTAGTACATAGTATATGAGTGAGTTGCACTGAAAAACTTAGAATATAAGAAACGCACAGTGTAGTACATAGTATATGAGTGAGTTGCACTGAAAAACTTAGAATATAAGAAACGCACAGTGTAGTACATAGTATATGAGTGAGTTGCACTCAAAAACTTAGAATATAAGAAACGCACAGTGTAGTACATAGTATATGAGTGAGTTGCACTGAAAAACTTAGAATATAAGAAACGCACAGTGTAGTACATAGTATATGAGTTAGTTGCACTCAAAAACTTAGAATATAAGAAACGCACAGTGTAGTACATAGTATATGAGTGAGTTGCACTGAAAAACTTAGAATATAAGAAACGCACAGTGTAGTACATAGTATATGAGTGAGTTGCACTGAAAAACTTAGAATATAAGAAACGCAAAGTGTAGTACATAGTATATGAGTGAGTTGCACTGAAAAACTTAGAATATAAGAAACGCACAGTGTAGTACATAGTATATGAGTGAGTTGCACTGAAAAACTTAGAATATAAGAAACGCACAGTGTAGTACATAGTATATGAGTGAGTTGCACTGAAAAACTTAGAATTTACTGAAAAACCCGCATTACACGAAATGCACAGTGTAGTACATAGTATATGAGTGAGTTGCACTGAAAAACTTAGAATATAAGAAACGCACAGTGTAGTACATAATATATGAGTGAGTTGCACTGAAAAACTTAGAATATAAGAAACGCACAGTGTAGTACATAGTATATGAGTGAGTTGCACTGAAAAACTTAGAATATAAGAAACGCACAGTGTAGTACATAGTATATGAGTGAGTTGCACTGAAAAACTTAGAATATAAGAAACGCACAGTGTAGTACATAGTATATGAGTGAGTTGCACTGAAAAACTTAGAATTTACTGAAAAACCCGCATTACACGAAATGCACAGTGTAGTACATAGTATATGAGTGAGTTGCACTGAAAAACTCTAGAATATAAGAAACGCACAGTGTAGTACATAGTATATGAGTGAGTTGCACTGAAAAACTTAGAATATAAGAAACACACAGTGTAGTATATAGTATATGAGTGAGTTGCACTGAAAAACTTAGAATATAAGAAACGCACAGTGTAGTACATAGTATATGAGTGAGTTGCACTGAAAAACTTAGAATATAAGAAACGCACAGTGTAGTACATTGTATATGAGTGAGTTGCACTCAAAAACTTAGAATATAAGAAACGCACAGTGTAGTACATAGTATATGAGTGAGTTGCACTGAAAAACTTAGAATATAAGACACGCACAGTGTAGTACATAGTATATGAGTGAGTTGCACTGAAAAACTTAGAATTTACTGAAAAACCCGCATTACACGAAATGCACAGTGTAGTACATAGTATATGAGTGAGTTGCACTGAAAAACTTAGAATCTAAGAAACGCACAGTGTAGTACATAGTATATGAGTGAGTTGCACTGAAAAACTTAGAATCTAAGAAACGCACAGTGTAGTACATAGTATATGAGTGAGTTGCACTGAAAAACTTAGAATATAAGAAACGCACAGTGTAGTACATAGTATATGAGTGAGTTGCACTGAAAAACTTAGAATATAAGAAACGCACAGTGTAGTACATAGTATATGAGTGAGTTGCACTGAAAAACTTAGAATATAAGAAACGCACAGTGTAGTACATAGTATATGAGTGAGTTGCACTGAAAAACTTAGAATATAGAAACGCACAGTGTAGTACATAGTATATGAGTGAGTTGCACTGAAAAACTTAGAATATAAGAAACGCACAGTGTAGTACATAGTATATGAGTGAGTTGCACTCAAAAACTTAGAATATAAGAAACGCACAGTGTAGTACATAGTATATGAGTGAGTTGCACTGAAAAACTTAGAATATAAGAAACGCACAGTGTAGTACATAGTATATGAGTGAGTTGCACTGAAAAACTTAGAATATAAGAAACGCACAGTGTAGTACATAGTATATGAGTGAGTTGCACTCAAAAACTTAGAATATAAGAAACGCACAGTGTAGTACATAGTATATGAGTGAGTTGCACTGAAAAACTTAGAATATAAGAAACGCACAGTGTAGTACATAGTATATGAGTGAGTTGCACTCAAAAACTTAGAATATAAGAAACGCACAGTGTAGTACATAGTATATGAGTGAGTTGCACTGAAAAACTTAGAATATAAGAAACGCACAGTGTAGTACATAGTATATGAGTGAGTTGCACTGAAAAACTTAGAATATAAGAAACGCACAGTGTAGTACATAGTATATGAGTGAGTTGCACTCAAAAACTTAGAATATAAGAAACGCACAGTGTAGTACATAGTATATGAGTGAGTTGCACTGAAAAACTCTAGAATATAAGAAACGCACAGTGTAGTACATAGTATATGAGTGAGTTGCACTGAAAAACTTAGAATATAAGAAACGCACAGTGTAGTACATAGTATATGAGTGAGTTGCACTGAAAAACTTAGAATATAAGAAACGCACTGTGTAGTACATAGTATATGAGTGAGTTGCACTGAAAAACTTAGAATATAAGAAACGCACAGTGTAGTACATAGTATATGAGTGAGTTGCACTGAAAAACTTAGAATATAAGAAACGCACAGTGTAGTACATAGTATATGAGTGAGTTGCACTGAAAAACTTAGAATATAAGAAACGCACAGTGTAGTACATAGTATATGAGTGAGTTGCACTGAAAAACTTAGAATATAAGAAACGCACAGTGTAGTACATAGTATATGAGTGAGTTGCACTGAAAAACTTAGAATATAAGAAACGCACAGTGTAGTACATAGTATATGAGTGAGTTGCACTCAAAAACTTAGAATATAAGAAACGCACAGTGTAGTACATAGTATATGAGTGAGTTGCACTGAAAAACTTAGAATATAAGAAACGCACAGTGTAGTACATAGTATATGAGTGAGTTGCACTGAAAAACTTAGAATATAAGAAACGCACAGTGTAGTACATAGTATATGAGTGAGTTGCACTGAAAAACTTAGAATATAAGAAACGCACAGTGTAGTACATAGTATATGAGTGAGTTGCACTCAAAAACTTAGAATATAAGAAACGCACAGTGTAGTACATAGTATATGAGTGAGTTGCACTGAAAAACTTAGAATATAAGAAACGCACAGTGTAGTACATAGTATATGAGTGAGTTGCACTGAAAAACTTAGAATATAAGAAACGCACAGTGTAGTACATAGTATATGAGTGAGTTGCACTGAAAAACTTAGAATATAAGAAACGCACAGTGTAGTACATAGTATATGAGTGAGTTGCACTGAAAAACTTAGAATATAAGAAATGCACAGTGTAGTACATAGTATATGAGTGAGTTGCACTGAAAAACTTAGAATATAAGAAACGCACAGTGTAGTACATAGTATATGAGTGAGTTGCACTCAAAAACTTAGAATATAAGAAACGCACAGTGTAGTACATAGTATATGAGTGAGTTGCACTCAAAAACTTAGAATATAAGAAACGCACAGTGTAGTACATAGTATATGAGTGAGTTGCACTCAAAAACTTAGAATATAAGAAACGCACAGTGTAGTACATAGTATATGAGTGAGTTGCACTGAAAAACTTAGAATATAAGAAACGCACAGTGTAGTACATAGTATATGAGTGAGTTGCACTGAAAAACTTAGAATATAAGAAACGCACAGTGTAGTACATAGTATATGAGTGAGTTGCACTTACAAACTTAGAATTTACTGAAAAACCCGCATTACACGAAATGCACAGTGTAGTACATAGTATATGAGTGAGTTGCACTGAAAAACTTAGAATATAAGAAACGCACAGTGTAGTACATAGTATATGAGTGAGTTGCACTGAAAAACTTAGAATATAAGAAACGCACAGTGTAGTACATAGTATATGAGTGAGTTGCACTGAAAAACTTAGAATATAAGAAACGCACAGTGTAGTACATAGTATATGAGTGAGTTGCACTGAAAAACTTAGAATATAAGAAACGCACAGTGTAGTACATAGTATATGAGTGAGTTGCACTGAAAAACTTAGAATATAAGAAACGCACAGTGTAGTACATAGTATATGAGTGAGTTGCACTCAAAAACTTAGAATATAAGAAACGCACAGTGTAGTACATAGTATATGAGTGAGTTGCACTGAAAAACTTAGAATATAAGAAACGCACAGTGTAGTACATAGTATATGAGTGAGTTGCACTGAAAAACTTAGAATATAAGAAACGCACAGTGTAGTACATAGTATATGAGTGAGTTGCACTGAAAAACTTAGAATATAAGAAACGCACAGTGTAGTACATAGTATATGAGTGAGTTGCACTGAAAAACTTAGAATATAAGAAACGCACAGTGTAGTACATAGTATATGAGTGAGTTGCACTGAAAAATTAGAATATAAGAAACGCACAGTGTAGTACATAGTATATGAGTGAGTTGCACTGAAAAACTTAGAATATAAGAAACGCACAGTGTAGTACATAGTATATGAGTGAGTTGCACTCAAAAACTTAGAATATAAGAAACGCACAGTGTAGTACATAGTATATGAGTGAGTTGCACTGAAAAACTTAGAATATAAGAAACGCACAGTGTAGTACATAGTATATGAGTGAGTTGCACTCAAAAACTTAGAATATAAGAAACGCACAGTGTAGTACATAGTATATGAGTGAGTTGCACTGAAAAACTTAGAATATAAGAAACGCACAGTGTAGTACATAGTATATGAGTGAGTTGCACTGAAAAACTTAGAATATAAGAAACGCACAGTGTAGTACATAGTATATGAGTGAGTTGCACTTACAAACTTAGAATTTACTGAAAAACCCGCATTACACGAAATGCACAGTGTAGTACATAGTATATGAGTGAGTTGCACTGAAAAACTTAGAATATAAGAAACGCACAGTGTAGTACATAGTATATGAGTGAGTTGCACTGAAAAACTTAGAATATAAGAAACGCACAGTGTAGTACATAGTATATGAGTGAGTTGCACTGAAAAACTTAGAATATAAGAAACGCACAGTGTAGTACATAGTATATGAGTGAGTTGCACTGAAAAATTTAGAATATAAGAAACGCACAGTGTAGTACATAGTATATGAGTGAGTTGCACTGAAAAACTTAGAATATAAGAAACGCACAGTGTAGTACATAGTATATGAGTGAGTTGCACTGAAAAACTTAGAATATAAGAAACGCACAGTGTAGTACATAGTATATGAATGAGTTGCACTGAAAAACTTAGAATATAAGAAACGCACAGTGTAGTACATAGTATATGAGTGAGTTGCACTGAAAAACTTAGAATATAAGAAACGCACAGTGTAGTACATAGTATATGAGTGAGTTGCACTGAAAAACTTAGAATATAAGAAACGCACAGTGTAGTACATAGTATATGAGTGAGTTGCACTGAAAAACTTAGAATATAAGAAACGCACAGTGTAGTACATAGTATATGAGTGAGTTGCACTGAAAAACTTAGAATATAAGAAACGCACAGTGTAGTACATAGTATATGAGTGAGTTGCACTGAAAAACTTAGAATATAAGAAACGCACAGTGTAGTACATAGTATATGAGTGAGTTGCACTGAAAAACTTAGAATATAAGAAACGCACAGTGTAGTACATAGTATATGAGTGAGTTGCACTGAAAAACTTAGAATATAAGAAACGCACAATGTAGTACATAGTATATGAGTGAGTTGCACTGAAAAACTTAGAATATAAGAAACGCACAGTGTAGTACATAGTATATGAGTGAGTTGCACTGAAAAACTTAGAATATAAGAAACGCACAGTGTAGTACATAGTATATGAGTGAGTTGCACTGAAAAACTTAGAATATAAGAAACGCACAGTGTAGTACATAGTATATGAGTGAGTTGCACTGAAAAACTTAGAATATAAGAAACGCACAGTGTAGTACATAGTATATGAGTGAGTTGCACTGAAAAACTTAGAATATAAGAAACGCACAGTGTAGTACATAGTATATGAGTGAGTTGCACTCAAAAACTTAGAATATAAGAAACGCACAGTGTAGTACATAGTATATGAGTGAGTTGCACTGAAAAACTTAGAATATAAGAAACGCACAGTGTAGTACATAGTATATGAGTGAGTTGCACTGAAAAACTTAGAATATAAGAAACGCACAGTGTAGTACATAGTATATGAGTGAGTTGCACTGAAAAACTTAGAATTTACTGAAAAACCCGCATTACACGAAATGCACAGTGTAGTACATAGTATATGAGTGAGTTGCACTGAAAAACTTAGAATATAAGAAACGCACAGTGTAGTACATAGTATATGAGTGAGTTGCACTGAAAAACTTAGAATATAAGAAACGCACAGTGTAGTACATAGTATATGAGTGAGTTGCACTGAAAAACTTAGAATATAAGAAACGCACAGTGTAGTACATAGTATATGAGTGAGTTGCACTGAAAAACTTAGAATATAAGAAACGCACAGTGTAGTACATAGTATATGAGTGAGTTGCACTGAAAAACTTAGAATATAAGAAACGCACAGTGTAGTACATAGTATATGAGTGAGTTGCACTGAAAAACTTAGAATATAAGAAACGCACAGTGTAGTACATAGTATATGAGTGAGTTGCACTGAAAAACTTAGAATATAAGAAACGCACAGTGTAGTACATAGTATATGAGTGAGTTGCACTGAAAAACTTAGAATATAAGAAACGCACAGTGTAGTACATAGTATATGAGTGAGTTGCACTGAAAAACTTAGAATATAAGAAACGCACAGTGTAGTACATAGTATATGAGTGAGTTGCACTGAAAAACTTAGAATATAAGAAACGCACAGTGTAGTACATAGTATATGAGTGAGTTGCACTTACAAACTTAGAATTTACTGAAAAACCCGCATTACACGAAATGCACAGTGTAGTACATAGTATATGAGTGAGTTGCACTGAAAAACTTAGAATATAAGAAACGCACAGTGTAGTACATAGTATATGAGTGAGTTGCACTGAAAAACTTAGAATATAAGAAACGCACAGTGTAGTACATAGTATATGAGTGAGTTGCACTGAAAAACTTAGAATATAAGAAACGCACAGTGTAGTACATAGTATATGAGTGAGTTGCACTGAAAAACTTAGAATATAAGAAACGCACAGTGTAGTACATAGTATATGAGTGAGTTGCACTGAAAAACTTAGAATATAAGAAACGCACAGTGTAGTACATAGTATATGAGTGAGTTGCACTGAAAAACTTAGAATATAAGAAACGCACAGTGTAGTACATAGTATATGAGTGAGTTGCACTGAAAAACTTAGAATATAAGAAACGCACAGTGTAGTACATAGTATATGAGTGAGTTGCACTGAAAAACTTAGAATATAAGAAACGCACAGTGTAGTACATAGTATATGAGTGAGTTGCACTGAAAAACTTAGAATATAAGAAACGCACAGTGTAGTACATAGTATATGAGTGAGTTGCACTGAAAAACTTAGAATATAAGAAACGCACAGTGTAGTACATAGTATATGAGTGAGTTGCACTGAAAAACTTAGAATATAAGAAACGCACAGTGTAGTACATAGTATATGAGTGAGTTGCACTGAAAAACTTAGAATATAAGAAACGCACAGTGTAGTACATAGTATATGAGTGAGTTGCACTGAAAAACTTAGAATATAAGAAACGCACAGTGTAGTACATAGTATATGAGTGAGTTGCACTGAAAAACTTAGAATATAAGAAACGCACAGTGTAGTACATAGTATATGAGTGAGTTGCACTGAAAAACTTAGAATATAAGAAACGCACAGTGTAGTACATAGTATATGAGTGAGTTGCACTGAAAAACTTAGAATATAAGAAACGCACAGTGTAGTACATAGTATATGAGTGAGTTGCACTGAAAAACTTAGAATATAAGAAACGCACAGTGTAGTACATAGTATATGAGTGAGTTGCACTCAAAAACTTAGAATATAAGAAACGCACAGTGTAGTACATAGTATATGAGTGAGTTGCACTGAAAAACTTAGAATATAAGAAACGCACAGTGTAGTACATAGTATATGAGTGAGTTGCACTGAAAAACTTAGAATATAAGAAACGCACAGTGTAGTACATAGTATATGAGTGAGTTGCACTGAAAAACTTAGAATATAAGAAACGCACAGTGTAGTACATAGTATATGAGTGAGTTGCACTTACAAACTTAGAATTTACTGAAAAACCCATTACACGAAATGCACAGTGTAGTACATAGTATATGAGTGAGTTGCACTGAAAAACTTAGAATATAAGAAACGCACAGTGTAGTACATAGTATATGAGTGAGTTGCACTGAAAAACTTAGAATATAAGAAACGCACAGTGTAGTACATAGTATATGAGTGAGTTGCACTGAAAAACTTAGAATATAAGAAACGCACAGTGTAGTACATAGTATATGAGTGAGTTGCACTGAAAAACTTAGAATATAAGAAACGCACAGTGTAGTACATAGTATATGAGTGAGTTGCACTGAAAAACTTAGAATATAAGAAACGCACAGTGTAGTACATAGTATATGAGTGAGTTGCACTGAAAAACTTAGAATATAAGAAACGCACAGTGTAGTACATAGTATATGAGTGAGTTGCACTGAAAAACTTAGAATATAAGAAACGCACAGTGTAGTACATAGTATATGAGTGAGTTGCACTGAAAAACTTAGAATATAAGAAACGCACAGTGTAGTACATAGTATATGAGTGAGTTGCACTGAAAAACTTAGAATATAAGAAACGCACAGTGTAGTACATAGTATATGAGTGAGTTGCACTGAAAAACTTAGAATATAAGAAACGCACAGTGTAGTACATAGTATATGAGTGAGTTGCACTGAAAAACTTAGAATATAAGAAACGCACAGTGTAGTACATAGTATATGAGTGAGTTGCACTGAAAAACTTAGAATATAAGAAACGCACAGTGTAGTACATAGTATATGAGTGAGTTTCACTGAAAAACTTAGAATATAAGAAACGCACAGTGTAGTACATAGTATATGAGTGAGTTGCACTGAAAAACTTAGAATATAAGAAACGCACAGTGTAGTACATAGTATATGAGTGAGTTGCACTGAAAAACTTAGAATATAAGAAACGCACAGTGTAGTACATAGTATATGAGTGAGTTGCACTGAAAAACTTAGAATATAAGAAACGCACAGTGTAGTACATAGTATATGAGTGAGTTGCACTGACAAACTTAGAATACTGAAAAACCGCATACACGAAATGCACAGTGTAGTACATAGTATATGAGTGAGTTGCACTGAAAAACTTAGAATATAAGAAACGCACAGTGTAGTACATAGTATATGAGTGAGTTGCACTGAAAAACTTAGAATATAAGAAACGCACAGTGTAGTACATAGTATATGAGTGAGTTGCACTGAAAAACTTAGAATATAAGAAACGCACAGTGTAGTACATAGTATATGAGTGAGTTGCACTGAAAAACTTAGAATATAAGAAACGCACAGTGTAGTACATAGTATATGAGTGAGTTGCACTGAAAAACTTAGAATATAAGAAACGCACAGTGTAGTACATAGTATATGAGTGAGTTGCACTGAAAAACTTAGAATATAAGAAACGCACAGTGTAGTACATAGTATATGAGTGAGTTGCACTGAAAAACTTAGAATATAAGAAACGCACAGTGTAGTACATAGTATATGAGTGAGTTGCACTGAAAAACTTAGAATATAAGAAACGCACAGTGTAGTACATAGTATATGAGTGAGTTGCACTGAAAAACTTAGAATATAAGAAACGCACAGTGTAGTACATAGTATATGAGTGAGTTGCACTGAAAAACTTAGAATATAAGAAACGCACAGTGTAGTACATAGTATATGAGTGAGTTGCACTGAAAAACTTAGAATATAAGAAACGCACAGTGTAGTACATAGTATATGAGTGAGTTGCACTGAAAAACTTAGAATATAAGAAACGCACAGTGTAGTACATAGTATATGAGTGAGTTGCACTGAAAAACTTAGAATATAAGAAACGCACAGTGTAGTACATAGTATATGAGTGAGTTGCACTGAAAAACTTAGAATATAAGAAACGCACAGTGTAGTACATAGTATATGAGTGAGTTGCACTGAAAAACTTAGAATATAAGAAACGCACAGTGTAGTACATAGTATATGAGTGAGTTGCACTGAAAAACTTAGAATATAAGAAACGCACAGTGTAGTACATAGTATATGAGTGAGTTGCACTGAAAAACTTAGAATATAAGAAACGCACAGTGTAGTACATAGTATATGAGTGAGTTGCACTGAAAAACTTAGAATATAAGAAACGCACAGTGTAGTACATAGTATATGAGTGAGTTGCACTGAAAAACTTAGAATATAAGAAACGCACAGTGTAGTACATAGTATATGAGTGAGTTGCACTGAAAAACTTAGAATATAAGAAACGCACAGTGTAGTACATAGTATATGAGTGAGTTGCACTGAAAAACTTAGAATATAAGAAACGCACAGTGTAGTACATAGTATATGAGTGAGTTGCACTGAAAAACTTAGAATATAAGAAACGCACAGTGTAGTACATAGTATATGAGTGAGTTGCACTGAAAAACTTAGAATATAAGAAACGCACAGTGTAGTACATAGTATATGAGTGAGTTGCACTGAAAAACTTAGAATATAAGAAACGCACAGTGTAGTACATAGTATATGAGTGAGTTGCACTGAAAAACTTAGAATATAAGAAACGCACAGTGTAGTACATAGTATATGAGTGAGTTGCACTGAAAAACTTAGAATATAAGAAACGCACAGTGTAGTACATAGTATATGAGTGAGTTGCACTGAAAAACTTAGAATATAAGAAACGCACAGTGTAGTACATAGTATATGAGTGAGTTGCACTGAAAAACTTAGAATATAAGAAACGCACAGTGTAGTACATAGTATATGAGTGAGTTGCACTGAAAAACTTAGAATATAAGAAACGCACAGTGTAGTA
>NW_028228004.1:0-41248 GCF_978045245.1 Mus caroli | reverse complement strand
TGATAAACACTGAAAAAGTCTCAAAATGAGAAAATCACACAGTAGGACCTGCAATATGTTAAGAAACACTGAAACAGTCAAAAAATAAGAAAATCAAACTTGTAGTACCTGCAATATGTTGAGAAACCCTGAAAAATTCCAAAAATGAGAAAATCACACTGTAGGATTTGGAATATGATGAGAAACCCTGAAAAAGTCGAAAAATAAGAAAATCACACTTGTAGGACCTCCAATATGGTGAAAAACCCTGAAAAAGTCGAAAAATGAGAAAATAACAGTGTAGGACCTGGAATATGGTGAGAAACACTGAAAAAGTCTAAAATAAGAAAATTACACTGTAGTACCTGGAATATGGTGACAAACCCTGAAAAAGCCTTTAAATGAGAAAATCACACTGTAGGACATTGAATATGGTGAGAAACCTTGAAAAAGTCAAAAAATGAGAAACAACACTGTAGTAAAAGGAATATGGTGATATAATCTGAAAAAGTCGAAAAATTAGAAAAATCACAGTCTAGGACTTGGAATATGATAAGAAACCCTGAAAAAGTCAAAAAATGAGAAAATCACACTGTAGGACTTGGAATATGTGGAGAAACACTGAAAAAGTAAAAAAATGAGAAAATCACACAGTAGGACCTGGAATATGGTGAGAAACCCTGAAAAAGTCTTAAAATGAGAAAATCACACAGTAGGACCTGCAATATGTTGAGAAACACTGAAAAATCTAAAAATGAGAAAATCACACTGTAGGACCTGGAATATGGTGAGTAACTCTGAAAAAGTCGAAAAAAAAGAAATTCACACTTGTAGGACCTGCAATATGGTGAGAAACACTGAAAAAGTCAAAACATGAGAAAATTACACTGTAGGACCTGGAATATGTTGAGAAACACTTTAAAAGTCGAAAAAAGAGAAAATCACCCTCTAGGACATGGAATATTGATGAGAAAACCTGAAAATGTCAAAAAATGAGAAAATAACACTGTAGTACCTTGAATATGGTGAGAAAAACACTGAAAAAGTCTAAAAATGAGAAAATCACACAGTAGGACCTGGAATATGGTGAGAAACCCTGAAGCAGTCGAAAAATAAGAAAATCAAATTTGTCATATCTGCAATATGGTGAGAAACCCTGAAAAAGTCAAAAAATGAGAAAAATACACTGAAGGAGCTGGAATATGGTGAGAAACCCTGAAAAAGTCAAAAAATAAGAAATTCACACTTGTAGGACCTGCAATAGGGTGAGAAATTCTGAAAAAGTCGAAAAATGAGAAAATCACACTGTAGGACTTGGAATATGGTGAGAAACCCTGAAAAAGTCGAAAAATGAGAAAATCACGCAGTAGGACTTGGAATATTGTGAGAAAACGTGAAAAAGTCTAAAAATGAGAAAAATACACTGTAGGAGCTGGAATATGGTGAGAAAACCTGAAAAAGTCGAAAAATAAGAAACTCACACTTGTTTGACCTTCATTATGGTGAGAAACCCTGAAAAAGTTGAAAAATGAGGAAAATCACACTGTAGGACCTGGAATATGGTGAGAAACCCTGAAAAAGTCAAAAAATGAGAAAATCACACTATAGAACTTGGAATATGATGAAAAACCCTGAAAAAGTCGAAAAATGAGAAAATCACACTGTAGAAGATGGAATATGGTGAGCAACCGTGAAAAAGTCAATAATTAGAAAAATCACACTCTAGGACTTGGAATATGATGAGGAACCCTGAAAAAGTCGAAAAAATGAGAAAATCACACTGTAGTACCTGGAATGTGTTGAGAAACCCTGAAAAAGTCTTAAAATGAGAAAATCACACTGTAGGACCTTGAATATGGTGAGAAACTCTGAAAGAGTCGAAAAAAGAGAAAATCACACTCTAGGACTTGGAATATGATGATATACCCTGAAAAAGTCAAAAAAATGAGAAAATCACACTGTAGTACCTGGAATATGGTGACAAACCCTGAAAATGTCAAAAAAATGAGAAAATCACACTGTAGGACTTGGAATATGGTGAGAAACCCTGAAAAAGTCGAAAAATGAGAACATCAGGCAGTAGGACCTGGAATATGGTGAGAAACACTGAAAAATCTTGAAATGAAAAAAATCACACTGTAGGACCTGGAATATGGTGAGTAACTCTGAAAAAGTCGAAAAATTAGAAATTCACACTTGTAGGACCTGCAATATGGTGAGGAAACACTGAAAAAGTCAAAAAATGAGAAAATTACACTGGTGGACCTGGAATATGTTGAGAAACCCTTTAAAAGTCGAAAAAAGAGAAAATCACCCTGTAGGACTTGGAATAAGATGAGAAAACCTGAAAAAGTCAAAAATGAGAAAATAACACTGTAGTACCTTGAATATGGTGAGTAAACACTGAAAAAGTCTAAAAATGAGAAAATCACACAGTAGGACCTGGAATATGGTGAGAAACCCTGAAAAAGTCAAAAAATAAGAAAATCAAATTTGTCTTATCTGCAATATGGTGAGAAACCCTGAAAAAGTCAAAAAATAAGAAATTCACACTTGTAGGACCTGCAATATGGTGAGAAACCCTGAAAAGTCGAAAAATGAGAAAATCACAATGTATGACTTGGAATAAGATGAGACACCCTGAAAAAGTCAAAAAATGAGAAAATCACACTGTAGGACTTGGAATAAGATGAGAAACCCTGAAAAAGTTGAAAAATGAGAAAATCATACTGTAGAAGATGGGAATATGTTGAGCAATCCTGAAAAAGTCAAAAAATGAGAAAAATCACACTGTGGAACCTGGAATATGGTGAGAAACTCTGAAAAAGGCGAAAAATTAGAAAAATCACTCTCTAGGACTTGGAATATGATGAGAAACCCTGAAAAAGTCGAAAAATGAGAAAATCACACTGTAGTAGCTGGAATATGGTGATAAACACTGAAAAAGTCTCAAAATGAGAAAATCACACAGTAGGACCTGCAATATGGTAAGAAACACTGAAACAGTCAAAAAATAAGAAAATCAAACTTGTAGTACCTGCAATATGTTGAGAAACCCTGAAAAATTCCAAAAATGAGAAAATCACACTGTAGGATTTGGAATATGATGAGAAACCCTGAAAAAGTCGAAAAATAAGAAAATCACACTTGTAGGACCTCCAATATGGTGAAAAACCCTGAAAAAGTCGAAAAATGAGAAAATAACAGTGTAGGACCTGGAATATGGTGAGAAACCCTGAAAAAGTCGAAAATGAGAAAATCACGCAGTAGGTCCTGGAATTTGGTGAGAAACACTGAAAAAGTCTAAAATAAGAAAATTACACTGTAGTACCTGGAATATGGTGACAAACCCTGAAAAAGCCTTTAAATGAGAAAATCACACTGTAGGACATTGAATATGGTGAGAAACCTTGAAAAAGTCAAAAAATGAGAAACAACACTGTAGTAAAAGGAATATGGTGATATAATCTGAAAAAGTCGAAAAATTAGAAAAATCACAGTCTAGGACTTGGAATATGATAAGAAACCCTGAAAAAGTCAAAAATGAGAAAATCACACTGTAGGACTTGGAATATGATGAGAAACACTGAAAAAGTAAAAAAATGAGAAAATCACACAGTAGGACCTGGAATATGGTGAGAAACCCTGAAAAAGTCTTAAAATGAGAAAATCACACAGTAGGACCTGCAATATGTTGAGAAACACTGAAAAATCTAAAAATGAGAAAATCACACTGTAGGACCTGGAATATGGTGAGTAACTCTGAAAAAGTCGAAAAAAAAGAAATTCACACTTGTAGGACCTGCAATATGGTGAGAAACACTGAAAAAGTCAAAACATGAGAAAATTACACTGTAGGACCTGGAATATGTTGAGAAACACTTTAAAAGTCGAAAAAAGAGAAAATCACCCCTCTAGGACATGGAATATGATGAGAAAACCTGAAAATGTCAAAAAATGAGAAAAAAACACTGTAGTACCTTGAATATGGTGAGAAAAACACTGAAAAGTCTAAAAATGAGAAAATCACACAGTAGGACCTGGAATATGGTGAGAAACCCTGAAGCAGTCGAAAAATAAGAAAATCAAATTTGTCATATCTGCAATATGGTGAGAAACCCTGAAAAAGTCAAAAAATGAGAAAAATACACTGAAGGAGCTGGAATATGGTGAGAAACCCTGAAAAAGTCAAAAATAAGAAATTCACACTTGTAGGACCTGCAATAGGGTGAGAAATTCTGAAAAAGTCGAAAAATGAGAAAATCACACTGTAGGACTTGGAATATGGTGAGAAACCCTGAAAAAGTCGAAAAATGAGAAAATCACGCAGTAGGACTTGGAATATTGTGAGAAAACGTGAAAAAGTCTAAAAATGAGAAAAATACACTGTAGGAGCTGGAATATGGTGAGAAAACCTGAAAAAGTCGAAAAATAAGAAACTCACACTTGTTTGACCTTCATTATGGTGAGAAACCCTGAAAAAGTTGAAAAATGAAAAAATCACACTGTAGGACCTGGAATATGGTGAGAAACCCTGAAAAAGTCAAAAATGAGAAAATCACACTATAGAACTTGGAATATGATGAAAAACCCTGAAAAAGTCGAAAAATGAGAAAATCACACTGTAGAAGATGGAATATGGTGAGCAACCGTGAAAAAGTCAATAATTAGAAAAATCACACTCTAGGACTTGGAATATGATGAGGAACCCTGAAAAAGTCGAAAAAATGAGAAAATCACACTGTAGTACCTGGAATGTGTTGAGAAACCCTGAAAAAGTCTTAAAATGAGAAAATCACACTGTAGGACCTTGAATATGGTGAGAAACTCTGAAAGAGTCGAAAAAAGAGAAAATCACACTCTAGGACTTGGAATATGATGATATACCCTGAAAAAGTCAAAAAAATGAGAAAATCACACTGTAGTACCTTGAATATGGTGAGTAAACACTGAAAAAGTCTAAAAATGAGAAAATCACACAGTAGGACCTGCAATATGGTGAGAAACACTGAAAAAGTCAAAAAATGAGAAAATCACACTATAGGATTTGGAATATGATGAGAAACCGTGAAAAAATCAAAAAAATGAGTATAATACACTGTAGGAGCTGGAATATGATGAGAAACACTGAAAAAGTCGAAAAATAAGAAAATCACACTTGTAGGACCTCCAATAGGGTGAAAAACCCTGAAAAAGTCGAAAAATGAGAAAATTACAGTGTAGGACATGGAATATGGTGAGAAACCCTGAAAAATTCTAAAAATGAGAAAATCACACTGTAGGATTTGGAATATGATGAGAAACCGTGAAAAAGTCAAAAAATGAGAATAAAAACACTGTAGGAGCTGGAATATGATGAGAAACCCTGAAAAAGTCGAAAAATAAGAAAATCACACTTGTAGGACCTCCAATAGGGTGAAAAACCCTGAAAAAGTCGAAAAATGAGAAAATTACAGTGTAGGACATGGAATATGGTGAGAAACCCTGAAAAAGTCAAAAATGAGAAAATGACGCAGTAGGTCCTGGAATTTGGTGAGAAACACTGAAAAAGTCTAAAATAAGAAAATCACACTGTAGTACCTGGAATATGGTGACAAACCCTGAAAAAGTCAAAAAATGAGAATATTACACTGTAGGACCTGGAATATGTTGAGAAACCCTTTAAAAGTCGAAAAAAGAGAAAATCACCCTGTAGGACTTGGAATAAGATGAGAAAACCTGAAAAAGTCTCAAAATGAGAAAATAACACTGTAGTACCTTGAATATGGTGAGTAAACACTGAAAAAGTCTAAAAATGAGAAAATCACACAGTAGGACCTGCAATATGGTGAGAAACACTGAAAAAGTCAAAAAATGAGAAAATTACACTGTAGGACCTGGAATATGGTGAGAAACCCTGAAGCAGTCGAAAAATAAGAAAATCAAATTTGTCATATCTGCAATATGGTGAGAAACCCTGAAAAAGTCAAAAAATGAGAAAAATACACTGAAGGAGCTGGAATATGGTGAGAAACCCTGAAAAAGTCAAAAAATAAGAAATTCACACTTGTAGGACCTGCAATATGGTGAGAAACCCTGAAAAAGTTGAAAAATGAGAAAATCACACTGTAGGACTTGGAATAAGATGAGACACCCTGAAAAAGTCAAAAAATGAGAAAATCACCCTGTAGGACTTGGAATAAGATGAGAAACCCTGAAAAAGTTGAAAAATGAAAAAATCACACTGTAGAAGATGGAATATGTTGAGCAATCCTGAAAAAGCCAAAAAATGAGAAAAATAACACTGTGGAACCTGGAATATGGTGAGAAACTCTGAAAAAGGCGAAAAATTAGAAAAATCACTCTCTAGGACTTGGAATATGATGAGAAACCCTGAAAAAGTCAAAAAATGAGAAAATCACACTGTAGGACTTGGAATATGATGAAAAACCCTGAAAAAGTCGAAAAATTTGAAAATCACACTGTAGAAGATGGAATTTGGTGAGTAACCCTGAAAAAGTCAATAATTAGAAAAATCACACTCTAGGACTTGGAATATGATGAGGAACCCTATAAAAGTCGAAAAATGAGAAAATCACACTGTAGTAGCTGGAATATGGTGAGAAACACAAAAAAAGTCTCAAAATGAGAAAATCACACAGTAGGACCTGCAATATGGTGATAAACACTTAAACAGTCAAAAAATAAGAAAATCAAACTTGTAGTACTTGCACTATGGTGAGAAACCCTGAAAATTTCCAAAAATGCGAAAATCACACTGTAGGATTTAGAATATGATGAGTAACCGTGAAAAAGTCAAAAAATGAGAAAAATACACTGTAGAAGCTGGAATATGGTAAGAAACCCTGAAAAAGTCAAAAAATAAGAAAATCACACTTGTAGAACCTCCAATATGGTGAGAAACCCTGAAAAAGTCGAAAAATGATAAAATCACACTGTAGGACCTGCAATATGGTGAGAAACACTGAATCAGTCGAAAAATAAGAAAATCACACTTGTAGAACCTCCAATATGGTGAGAAACCCTGAAAAAGTCGAAAAATGAGAAAATCACACTGTAGGACCTGGAATATGGTGAGAAACCCTGAAAAAGTCTTAAAATGAGAAAATCATACTTTAGGACTTGGAATAAGATGAGAAACCCTGAAAAAGTCGAAAAATGAGAAAATCACACTGTAGTACCTGGAATATGTTGAGATACCCTGAAAAAGTCTTAAAATGAGAAAATCACACTATAGGACCTGGAATATGGTGAGAAACTCTGAAATAGTCGAAAAAAGAGAAAATCACACTCTAGGACTTGGAATATGATGAGAAACCCTGAAAAGGTCAAAAAAATGAGAAAAGTACACTGTGGTACCTGGAATATGGTGAGAAACCATGAAAAAGTCTAAAAATGAGAAAATCAAACAGTAGGACCTGGAATATGGTGAGAAACCCTGAAAGATAGAAAAATAAGAAAATCAAACTTGTAGTACCTGCAATATGGTGAGAAACCCTGAAAATGTCAAAAAAGGAGAAAATCACAATATAGGACTTGGAATAAGATGAGAAACCGTGAAAAAGACAAAAAATGACAAAAATACACGGTAGGAGCTGAAATATGGTGAGCAACCCTGAAAAATTCAAAAAATGAGAAAAATCACAATGTAGAACCTGGAATATGGTGAGAAATTCTGAAAAAGACTAAAAATTAGAAAAATTACACCTAGGACTTGGAATATGATGAGAAACCCTGAAAAAGTCGAAAAATGAGAAAAATCACACAATAGGACCTGCAATATGGTGAGAAACACTGAATCAGTCGAAAAATAAGAAAATCAAACTTGTAGTACCTGCAATATGGTGAGAAACCCTAAAAAATTCCAACAATGAGAAAATCACACTGTAGGATTTGGAATAAGATGAGAAACCGTGAAAAAATCAAAAAAATGAGAATAATACACTGTAGGAGCTGGAATATGATGAGAAACACTGAAAAAGTCGAAAAATAAGAAAATCACACTTGTAGGACCTCCAATATGGTGAAAAACCCTGAAAAAGTCGAAAAATGAGAAAATTACAGTGTAGGACATGGAATATGGTGAGAAATCCTGAAAAAGTCAAAAATGAGAAAATCACGCAGTAGGTCCTGGAATTTGGTGAGAAACACTGAAAAAGTCTAAAATAAGAAAATCACACTGTAGTACCTGGAATATGGTGACAAACCCTGAAAATGTCAAAAAATGAGAAAATCACACTGTAGGACTTGGAATATGGTGAGAAACCCTGAAAAAGTCGAAAAATGAGAAAATCACGCAGTAGGAGCTGGAATATGGTGAGAAACCCTGAAAAAGTCAAAAAATGAGAAAATCACACTGTAGGACCTGGAATATGGTGAGAAACCCTGAAAAAGTCGAAAAAAGAGAAAATCACACTCTAGGACTTGGTATATGATGAGAAACCCTGAAAAAGTCAAAAAATGAGAAATCACACAGTAGTACCTGGAATATGGTGAGAAACCCTGAAAAAGTCTAAAAATGAGAAAATCACACAGTAGGACCTGCAATATGGTGAGAAACACTGAAAAAGTCGAAAAATGAGAAAATCACACTGTAGGACTTGGAATAAGATGAGAAACCCTGAAAAAGTCAAAAAATGAGAAAATAACACTGTAGTACCTTGAATATGGTGAGTAAACACTGAAAAAGTCTAAAAATGAGAAAATCACACAGTAGGACCTGCAATATGGTGAGAAACCCTGAAAAAGTCTAAAAATGAGAAAATCACACTGTAGGACTTGGAGTAAGATGAGAAACCCTGAAAAAGTCAAAAAATGAGAAAATCACACTGTAGGACCTGGAATATGGTGAGAAACCCTGAAAAAGTCGAAAAAAGAGAAAATCACAGTCTAGGACTTGGAATATGATGAGAAACCCTGAAAAAGTCCAAAATTGAGAAAATCACACTGTAGGACCTGGAATATGGTGAGAAACCCTTAAAAAGTCTTAAAAAGAGAAAATCACACTCTAGGACTTGGAATATGATGAGAAACCCTGAAAAAGTCAAAAAATGAGAAAATCACACAGTAGTACCTGGAATATGGTGAGAAACCCTGAAAAAGTCTAAAAATGAGAAAATCACACAGTAGGACCTGCAATATGGTGAGAAACCCTTAAAAAGTCGAAAAATGAGAAAATCACACTGTAGGACTTGGAATAAGATGAGAAACCGTGAAAAAGACAAAAAATGACAAAAATGCACTGTAGGAGCTGGAATATGGTGAGAAAAACCTGAAAAAGTCCAACAATAAGAATATCACACTTGTAGGACCTGCAATATGGTGAGAAACCCTGAAAAAGTCAAAAATGAGAAAATCACACTGTAGGACTTGGAGTAAGATGAGAAACCCTGAAAAAGTCAAAAAATGAGAAAATCACACTATAGGACTTGGAATATGGTGAGAAACCCTGAAAAAGTCAAAAAATGAGAAAATCACACAGTAGAACCTGGAATATGGTGAGAAACCCTGAAAAAGTCTAAAAATGAGAAAATCACACAGTAGCACTGCAATATGGTGAGAAACCCTGAAAAAGTCGAAAAATGAGAAAATCACACTGTAGGACTTGGAATAAGATGAGAAACCGTGAAAAAGACAAAAAATGACAAAAATGCACTGTAGGAGCTGGAATATGGTGAGAAACCCTGAAAAAGTCCAACAATAAGAAAATCACACTTGTAGGACCTGCAATATGGTGAGAAACCTTGAAAAAGTCGAAAAATGAGAAAATCACACTGTAGGACTTGAAGTAAGATGAGAAAACCTGAAAAAGTCAAAAAATGAGAAAATCACACTATAGGACTTGGAATATGGTGAGAAACCCTGAAAAAGTCAAAAAATGAGAAAATTACACTGTAGGACCTGTAATATTTTTGAGAAACCCTGAAAAAGTCCGAAAAAGAGAACATCACACTCTAGGACTTGGAATATGATGAGAAAACCTGAAAAAGTCAAAAAATGAGAAAATCACACTGTAGTACCTAGAATATTGGTGAGAAACACTGAAAAAGTCTTAACGTGAGAAAATCACACAGTAGGACCTGGAATATGGTGAGAAACCCTGAAACATTTGAAAAATAAGAAAATCAAACTTGTAGTACCTGCAATATGGTGAGAAACCCTGAAAAAGTCGAAAAATGAGAAAATTACACTGTTCGACTTGGAATAAGATGAGAGACCGTGAAAATTTTAAAAAATGAGAAAAATACACTGTAGTAGCTGGAACATTGTGAGAAACCCTGCAAAAGTCGAAAATTAAGAAATTCACACTTGTAGGACCTGCAATATGGTGAGAATGCCTGAAAAAGTCGAAAAATGAGAAAATCACACTCTAGGACTTGGAATATGATAAGAAACCCTGAAAAAGTCGAAAAATGAGAAAATCACACAGTAGGACCTGCAATATGGTGAGAAACCCTGAAACAGTCGAAAAATAAGAAAATCAAACTTGTAGTACTTGCAATATGGTGAGAAACCCTGAAAAAAGAAAGAAAGAAAGAAAGAAAGAAAGAAAGAAAGAAAGAAAGAAAGAAAGAAAGAAAGAAAGAAAGAAAGAAAGAAAGAAAGAAAGGAGAATAAAAAGTTTTTATAAAAGTTTTATAAAAAGTGTTAAAGTTTTTAAAAATTAAAAAAAAAAATTACCAGATCACCATCAAGCACACACAGCATTGGCTGTCTTCAGGTGTATCCTTTCAGCCTCCAAAACAAAAAGCAATGGCTGGGTGGCTTCATGTGTATCCTATTCTCGAGTCTTATTTCCAACCTAAGAGCTGGGCTGAGCTGCCTCATTATGTAATTGCAAATCTTCCTTGGTTTGTCTTTTCCATTTCTAAGACTAACAGGCCTTTTTCTATTTAGAGAATATGCTCATGACTGTCCTTTAGATATAGTAAATATAACTGTTGCTCAATAAAAATTATTTTGCATGTATTTATTTGTGTGAGTGATGAAGCTCAGGTCTTCAAACTCGTCAGGAGTTATAATTACCTCCCCTCTCTCTCACCCACTCTCTGTCCTCTCTCTGAATGATCTATTTTATTTTTAGTGTAAGAATGTTTTGCATGTGTATGCTGTGCCCACAGACTCCAGAACAGAGTAATAGATCCCCTGGAACTGGAGATGGGCCACCATATATATATATACTGGTAATTGAGCCCAGGTTCTCTGGAAGAGGAGACAATGCTCTTAATTGTTGAGCCCTCTCTGTAGCCACATCTTTCTTTCTTTCTTTCTTTCTTTCTTTCTTTCTTTCTTTCTTTCTTTCTTTCTTTCTTTCTTTTTTTTTTTTTGAGTATATGTTAGGCTGTGTTTATATACATCATATGCAGACAATAAGAATGATTTAGATTCTTCAGCATCTGACACCCTCTTCTGGAGTGTCTGAACATAGCTACAGCATACTTTGATATAATAAATAAATAAATCTTTAAAAAGAAAAGGAAAAGTAAAAAAGAAAGAACAGGCCTGCCATATGCATGTTCATAGAGGAAAATGGAAGAGACCCCAATCTAACCTCAGCAGGGTGCTTCCTTCTGGATGGTAGCTCACAGTTTCATCCCAGCAAGACAGGCAAATCACTGAGTTCAAGGACAGTAAGGTTCAGGACAGCCAAGGTTAGGAAGGAAAAGGGTCTATGTTGAGAATACAAACCCTCAGGGGGTGGGGGAATCCAGATTAACTTTTTAATAACAAAGACTTGGTCTTTGATGTCTATAGGAAGCCCTTCTCAGTGCCTTTAACTAAGACTGAACATTCAGGGCTGTGACTCAACTGTAACAAGGAACAGGGCTAAGAACCTGCAGCCTTTGAAAACAACTATTTTTTTAAAGTGGGGGACACAAATCAGCAGAAGAACCCCTCAGGTTCAGCCATAATACTTGTTAGGGAAACAGCCTCAATGTCCGGAGCTGAGGTCTCATGGGTGAACTGCTTCAAGCTCTAAGTATCATTGAAAGAAAGAAAAGATATCATGTGGTTGCTTAATTTATTTATTTTATTATTTCTATTTTTTGTTTTCTTTTGTTTTGTTTTAGAAAAGGCCTCAGTCTGTAGCTATGGCTGACCTAGGACAGACTACATGTGTTAATTACGGTTTCACAGCTGAGAAACAGACCATACCTATGTAAGACTTAGAAAACCCAACAGTCAGTGGTGGCTCGAGCTCTTAATGAGAGCACTCTGGAGGGAGAGGCAGTCAGTTTCTGATTTCGAGGCCAGCCTGGTTAAAGACAGGGATAGGCAGGGATAGGCAAGGCAGGGCTAGGCTAAGCAAGGGGCTAGGTTAGGCTAGGCAAGGGGCTAGGATAGGCTAGGCTAGGCAAGGGGCTAGGCAAGACAGTAAGACAGACAGACAAGTATGGCAGGCCTGCCTGGTTTTTCTTTCTTTCTTATCCCTTTTAAAAAATGTTTATTTATTTATTTATTTATTTATTTATTTATTTATTTATTTATTTATTTATTAGATATAAGTACACTGTAGCTGTCTTGAGACACTGCAGAAAAGGGTGTAAGATTCTGGAGAATCTAAATCCCTCTTATGGGCTGCATATGATGTACATAAACACAGCCTCACATATACTTCTAAAAATTTATAGATGGGTGGGGCCACTTAAAGGGCTCAACAATTAACAGAATTGTCTCCTCTTCCAGAAAACCTGGGATCAACTAACAGCAACTATATGGTGGCCCATCTCCAGTTCCAGGGGATCAGAAAGACAGACAGACAGACAGACAGACATAAGGATGGCAGGCCTGCCTGGTCTTACTTTATTTCTTATCCTTTTAAAAAATATTTTATTTATTTATTTATTTATTTATTTATTTATTTATTTATGTATTTTTTAGATATAAGACACTGTAGCTGTCTTCAGACACTCCAGTAGAGGGTGTCAGATTCTGGAGAATCTAAATCCCTCTTATGGTCTGCATATGATGTACATAAACACAGCCTCACATATACTTCTAAAAATTTAAAGATGGGTGGGGCCACTGAAAGGGCTCAATAATTAACAGCATTGTCTCCTCTTCCAGAGAACCTGGGATCAACTACAAGCAACTATATGGTTGCCCATCTCCAGTTCCAGGGGATCAGACAGAGAGACAGACAGACAGACAGAGATAAGGATGGAAGGCCTGCCTGGTCTTTCTTTCTTTCTTATCCTTTTTAAAAAATGTTTATTTATTTATTTATTTATTTATTTATTTATTTATTTATTTATTTATGTATTTATTAGATATAAGTACACTGTAGCTATCTTCAGACACTCCAGAAGAGGGTGTCATATTCTGGAGAATCTAAATCCCTCTTATGGTCTGCATATGATGTACATAAACACAGCCTCACATACACTTCTAAAAATTTAAAGATGAGTGGGGCCACTGAAAGGGCTCAACAATTAACAGCATTGTCTCCTCTTCCAGAGAACCTGGGATCAACTACCAGCAACTATATTGTGGCCCATCTCAAGTTCCAGGAGATCAGACAGACAGACAGACAGACAGAGATAAGGATGGCAGGCCTGCCTGGTCTTTCATTTTTTCTTATCCTTTAAAAAAATGTTTATTTATTTATTTATTTATTCATTTATTTATTAGATATAAGTACCCTGTAGCTGCCTTCAGATACTCCAGAAGAGGGTGTCAGATTCTGGAGAATATAAATCCCTCTTATGGTCTGCATATGATGTACATAAACAAAGCCTCACATATACTTCTAAAAATTTAAAGATGGGTGGGGCCACTGAAGGGCTCAACAATTAAGAGCATTGTCTCCTCTTACAGAGAACCTGGGATCTACTACCAGCAAAAATATGGTGGCCCATCTCCAGTTTCAGGGGATCAGACAGACAGACAGACAAACAGACAAGGATGGCAGGCCTGCCTGGTTGTTCTTTCTTTCTTATCCTTTTTGAAAAAATGTTTATTTATTTATTTATGTATTTATTAGATATAAGTACACTGTAGAGGTCTTCAGACACTCCAGAAGAGGTTGTCAGATTCTGGAGAATCTAAATCCCTCTTATGGTCTGCATATGATGTACATAAACACAGACTCACATTTACTTCCAAAAATTTAAAGATGGGTGGGGCCACTGAAAGGGATCAACAATTAACAGCATTGTCTCCTCTTCCAGAGAACCTGAGATCAACTACCAGCAACTATATGGTGGCCCATTTCCAGGTCCAGGGAATCAGAAAGACAGATAGACAGACAGACAGAGATAAGGATGGCAGGCCTCCCTGGTATTTCTTTTTTTCTTATCATTTTTAAAAAAAGTTTATTTATTTATTTATTTATTTATTTATTTATTTATTTATTTATTTATTTATTAGAATAAGTACACTGTAGCTGTCTTCAGACACTCCAGAAGAGGGTGTCAGATTCTGGAGAATCTAAATCCCTCTTATAGTCTGCCTATGATGTACATAAACACAGCCTCACATACACTTCTAAAAATTTAAAGATGAGTGGGGCCACTGAAAGGGCTCAACAATTAACAGCATTGTCTCCTCTTCCAGAGAACCTGGGATCAACTATCAGCCACTATATGGTGGCCCATCTCCAGTTCCCCGGGATCAGACAGACAGACAGACAGACAGAGTTAAGGAACGCAGGCCTGCCTGGACTTTCTTTTTTTCTTATCATTTTTAAAAAATGATTATTTATTTATTTATTTATTTATTAGATATAAGTACATGGTAGCAGTCTTCAGACACTCCAGAAGACGGTGTCAGATTCTGGACAATCTAAATCCCTCTTATGGTCTGCATATGAGGTACATAAACACATCCTCACATATACTTCTAAAAATTTAAAGATGGGTGGGGCCACTTTACTGCTCAAAAATTAACAGCATTGTCTCCTCTTCCAGAGAACCTGGGTTCAACTACCAGCAACTATATGGTGGCCCATCTCCAGTTCCAGGGGATCAGACAGACAGACAGACATACAGACAGATAGAGATAAGGATGGCAGGCCTGCCTGGTCTTTCTTTCTTTCTTATCCTTTTTAAGAAATGTTTATTTATTTATTAATGTATATTAGATATAAGTACACTGTAGCTGTCTTCAGACACTGAGGAAGAGGGTGTCAGATTCTGGAGAATCTAAATCCCTCTTATGGACTGCAAACGATGTACATAAGCACAGACTCACAATTACTTCCAAAAATTTAAAGATGTGTGGGGCCACTGAAAGGGCTCAACAATTAACAGCATTGTCTCCTCTTCCAGAGAACCTGGGATCAACTACCAGCAACTATATGATGGCCCATCTCAAGTTCCAGGGGATCAGATAGACAGACAGACAGACAGAAGAGATAAGGATCGCAGGTCTGCCTGTTCTTTCTTTCTTTCTTTCTTTCTTTCTTTCTTTCTTTCTTTCTTTCTTTCTTTCTTTCTTTCTTTCTTTCTTATCCTTTTAAAATGTTTATTTATTTATTTATTTATTTATTTATTAGATTTAAGTACACTGTAGCTGTCTTCAGAAACTCAGGAGGAGGGTTTCAGGTTCTGGAGTATCTAAATCCCTATTATGGACTGCATATGATGTACATTAACACAGCCTCATATATACTTCTAAAAATTTAAAGATGGGTGGGGCCACTGAAAGGGCTCAACAATTAACAGCCTTGTCTCCTCTTCCAGAGAACCTGGGATCAACTACCAGCAACTATATAATGGCCCATCTCCAGTTCCAGGGGATCAGACAGACAGACAGACAGACAGACAGACTAGAATGGCAGGCCTGTCTGGTTTTTCATTCGTTCTTATCCTTTTTAAAACATCTTTCTTTCTTTCTTTCTTTATTTCTTTCTTTCTTTCTTTCTTTCTTTCTTTCTTTCTTTCTTTCTTTCTTTATTCTTTAGATATAAGTACACTGTAGATGTCTTCAGACACTCAAGAAGAGGGTATCAGTTTCTGGAGAATCTAAATCCCTCTTATGGTCTGCATACAATGTACATAAACACAGCCTCACATATACTTCTAAAAATTTAACGATGGGTGGGGCCACTGAAAGGGCTCAACAATTAACAGCATTGTCTCCTCTTCCAGAGAACCTGGGATCAACTACCAGCAACTATATGGTGGCCCATCTCTAGTTCCAGGTGATCAGACAGACAGACTGACAGACAGAGATAAGGATGGCAGGCCTACCTGGTCTTTCTTTCCTTCTAATCCTTTTAAAAAAATGTTTATTTATTTATTTATGTATGTATTTATTAGATATAAGTACACAGTAGCTGTCTTCAGACACTCCAGAAGAGGGTGTCAGATTACGGAGAATCTAAATCCCTCTTATGGTCTGCATAAGATGTACATAAACACAGCCTCATATATACTTCTAAAAATTTAAAGATGGGTGGGGCCACTTAAAGGGCTCAACAAATACCAGCATTGTCTCCTCTTCCAGAGAACCTGGGATCAACTACCAGCAAAAATATGGTGGCCCATCTCCAGTTTCAGGGGATCAGATAGACAGATAGACAGACAAGGAAGGCAGGCCTGCTTGGTTTTTATTTCTTTCTTATCCTTTTTAAAACATGTTTATTTATTTATTTATGTATTTATTAGATATAAGTACACTCTAGCTGTCTTCAGACACTCCAGAAGAGGGTGTCAGATTCTGAAGAATCTAAATCCCTCTTATGGTCTGCATATGATGTACATAAACACAGCCTCACAAATTCTTCTAAAAATTTAAAGATGGGTGGGGCCACTGAAAGGGCTCAAAAATTAACAGCATTGTCTTCTCTTCTAGAGAACCTGGGATCAACTACCAGCAACTCTATGGTGGCCCATCTCCAGTTCCAGGGGATCAGACAGACAGACAGACAGAGATAAGGATGGCAGGCCTGCCTGGTCTTTCTTTCTTTCTAATCGATTTTAAAAAATGTTTATTTATGTATTTATGTATTTATTAGATATAAGTACACTGTATCCGTCTTAGACACTCCAAAAGACTGTGTCAGATTCTGGAGAAATTAATCCCTCTTATGGTCTGAATATGATGTACATAAACACAGCGTCACATTTACTTCTAAAAATTCAAAGATGGGTGTGGCCACTGAAAGGGCTCAACAATTAACAGCATTGTCTCCTCTTCCAGAGGACCTGGGATCAACTACCAGCAAATATATGGTGGCCCATCTCCAGTTCTAGGGGATCAGACAGACAGACAGACAGAGAGACAGACAGACAGACAAAGATAAGGATGGCAGGCCTGCTTGGTTTTTCTTTCTTTCTTATTCTTTTTAAAAAATGTTTATTTATTTATTTATTTATTTATTTATTTATTTATTATATATAAGAACACTGTAGCTGTCTTCAGACACTCCAGAAGAGGGTGTGAGGTTCTGGATAATCTATATCCCTCTTATGGTCTGCATATGATGTACATAAACACAGCCTCACATATACTTCTAAAAATTTAAAGATGGTTGGGGCCACTGAAAGGGCTCAAAAATTAACAGCATTGTTTCCTCTTCCAAGGAACCTGGGATCAACTACCAGCAACTATATTTTGGCCCATCTCCAGTTCCAGTGGATATGACAGATAGACAGACAGACAGACGGACAGACAAGGTGGCAGGCCTGCCTGGTCTTTCTTTCTTTCTTATCCTTTTTAAAAAAATGTTTATTTATTTATTTATGTATTTATTAGATATAAGTACACTGTAGCTGTCTTCAGACACTCCAGAAGTGGGTTTCAGATTCTGGAGAATCTAAATCACCCTTATTGTCTGCATATGAGGTACATAAACAGAGACTCACATATACTTCTAAAAATATAAAGATGGGTGGGACCACTGAAAGGGCTCAACAATTAACAGCATTATCTCCTCTTCCAGAGAACCTGGGATCAACTACCAGCAACTATATGATGGCCCATCTCCAGTTCCAGGGGATCAGAAAGACAGACAGACAGACAGAGAGGGATAAGGATGACAGGCCTGCCTGGTATTTCTTTCTTTCTTATCCTTTTTAAAAAATGTTTATTTATTTATTTATTTATTTATTTATTTATTTATTTATTTATTTATGTATTTATTCGATATAAGTACACTGTAGCTGTCTTCAGACACTCCAGTAGAGGGTGTCAGATTCTGGAGAATCTAAATCCTTCTTATGGTCTGCATATGATATACATAAACAGAGACTCACATATACTTCTAAAAATTTAAAGATGGGTGGGACCACTGAAAGGGCTCAACAATTAACAGCATTATCTCCTCTCCAGAGAACCTGGGATCAACTACCATCAACTATATGGTGGCCCATCTCCAGTTCCAGGGGATCAGACAGACAGACAGAGAAACAGACAAGGATAAGGATGGCATGCCTGCCTGGTCTTTCTTTCTTTCTTTCTTATCCATTTTTAAAAATGTTTATTTATTTATTTATTTATTTATTTATTTAAGTATTTATTAGATATAAGTACACTGTAGCTGTCTTCAGACACTCCAGTAGAGGGTGTCTGATTATGGAGAATCTAAATCCTCTTATAATCTGCATATGATGTACATAAACACAGCCTCAGGTATACTTCTAAAAATTTAAAGAAGTGTGGGGCCACTAAAAGGGCTCAACAATTAACAGCATTATCTCCTCTTCCAGAGAATCTTGGATCAACTACCAGCAACTATATGGTGGCCCATCTCCAGTTCCCGGGGATCAGATAGACAGACAGACAGACAGACAGAGATATGGATGGAAGGCCTGCCTGGACTTTCTTTCTTTCTTATTTTTTTTAAAAAATGTTTATTGATTTATGTATGTATTTATTTATTTATTTATTTATTTATTTATTTATTTATTTATTTATTAGATATAAGTACACTGTAGCTGTCTTCAGACAATCCAGAAGAGGGTGTCAGATTCCTGAGAATCTAAATCCCTCTTATGGTCTGCATATGATGTACATAAACAAAGCCTCACATATACTTCTAAAAATTTAAAGATGGGTGGGGCCACTGAAAGGGCTCAACAAATAACAGCATTGTCTCCTCTTCCAGAGAACCTGGGATCAACTACCAGCAAGTATAATATGGACCATCTCCAGTTCCAGGGGATCAGACAGACAGATAGACAGACAGAGATAAGGATGGCACTCCTGCCTGGTCTCTCTTTATTTCTTATCCATTTTAAAAAATGTTTATTTATTTATTTATTTATTTATTTATTTATTAGATATATATACACTGTAGCTGTCTTCAGACACTCCAGAAGAGGGTGTCAGATTCTGATGAATCTAAATCCCTCTTCTGGTCTGCATATGATGTATATAAACACAGCCTCACATACACTTCTAAAAATTTAAAGATGGGTAGGGCCACTGAAAGGGCTCAACAGTAACAGCATTGTCTCCTCTTCCAGAGTTCCTGGGATCAACTACCAGCAACTATATGGTGGCCCATCTCCATTTCCGGGGATCAGATAGACAGACAGACAGACAGACAGACAGAGATATGGATGGCATGCCTGCCTGGTCTTTCTTTCTTGCTTATCCTTTTTAAAAAATGTTTATTTATTTATTTATTTATTTATTTATTTATTTATTTATTTATGTATTTATTAGATATAAGTACACTTTAGCTGTTCAGACACTCCAGTAGAGGGTGTCAGATTCTGGAGAATCTAAAACCCTCTTATGGTCTGCATATGATGTACATAAACACAGCCTCACATACACTTCCAAATATTTAAAGATGGGTTGGACCACTGAAAGGTCTCAACAATTAACAGCATTGTCTCCCCTTCCAGAGAACCTGGGATCAACTACCAGCAACTATATGGTGGCCCATATCCAGTATCAGAGGATCAGACAGACAGACAGACAGACAGACAGAGATAAGGATGGCAGGCCTGCCAGGTCTTTCTTTCGTTCTTATCCTTTTTTAAAAATGTTTATTTATTTATTTATTTATTTATTTATTTATTTATTCATTTATTTATTTTTTATGTATTTATTCGATATAAGTACACTGTAGCTGTCTTCAGATACTCCAGTAGAGGGTGTCAGAATCTGGAGAATCTAAACCCCTCTAATGGTCTGCATATGATGTACATAAACAGAGACTCACATATACTTCTAAAAATATAAAGATTGGTGGGGCCACTGAAAGGGCTCAACAATTAACAGCATTGTCTCCTCTTCCAGAGAACCTGGGACCAACTACCAGCAACTATATGGTGGCCCATCTCCAGTTCCAGGGGATCAGACAGACAGAGAGACAGACAGACAGAGATAAGGATGGCAGGCCTGCCTGGTTTTCTTTCTTTCTTATCCTTTTTAAAAAATGTTTATTTATTTATTTATTTATGTATATATTTATTAGATATAAGTACACTGTAGCTGTCTTCAGACACTCCAGAAGAGGGTGTCAGATTCTGGAGAATCTAAATCCCTCTTATGGTATGCATATGATGTACATAAACAGAGATTCACATACACTTCTAAAAATTTAAAGATGGGTGGGGCCACTTAAAGGGCTCAACAAATAACAGCATTGTCTCCTCTTCCAGAGAACCTGGGATCAACTACCAGCAAGTATATGATGGACCATCTCCAGTTCCAGGGGATTAGACAGACAGATAGACAGACAGAGATAAGGATGGCACTCCTGCCTGGTCTTTCTTTATTTCTTATCCATTTTAAAAAATGTTTATTTATTTATTTATTTATTTATTTATTTATTTATTAGATATAAATACACTGTAGCTGTCTTCAGCCACTCCAGAAGAGGGTGTCAGATTCTGGACAATCTAAATCCCACTTAAGGTCTGCATATGATGTACATTAACACAGCCTCACATACACTTCTAAAAATTTAAGGATGGGTGGGGCGACTGAAAGGGCTCAACAATTAACAGCATTGTCTCCTCTTCCAGAGAACCTGGGATCAACTACCAGCAACTATATGGTGGCCCATCTCCAGTTCCCGGGGATCAGATAGACAGACAGACAGACAGACAGACAGACAGAGATATGGATGGAAGGCCTGCCTGGTCTTTCTTTCTTTCTTATCCTGTTTAAATAATGTTTATTTATTTATTTATTTATTTATTTATTTATTTATTTATTTCTTAGATATAAGTACACAGTAGCTGTCTTCAGACACTCCAGTAGAGGGTGTCAGATTCTGATGAATCTAAATCCCTCTTCTGGTCTGCATATGATGTACATAAACACAGCCTCACATACACTTTTAAAAATTTAAACATGGGTAGGGCCATTGAAAGGGCTCAACAAGCCGGGCGTGGTGGCGCACGCCTTTAATCCCAGCACTCGGGAGGCAGAGGCAGGCGGATATCTGAGTTCCCGGCTATCCTGGTCTACAAAGTGAGTTCCAGGACAGCCAGGGCTACACAGAGAAACCCTGTCTCGAAAAAACCAAAAAAAAAAAAAAAAAAAAAAAAAGAAAGAAAGAAAGAAAGGGCTCAACATTAACAGCATTGTCTCCTCTTCCAGAGAACCTGGGATCAACTACCAGCAACTATATGGTGGCCCATATCCAGTTCCAGGGGTTCAGATAGACAGACAGACAGACAGACAGAGATATGGATGGCAGGCCTGCCAGGTCTTTCTTTATTTCTTATCCTGTTTAAATAATGTTTATTTATTTATTTATTTATTTATTTATTTATTTATTTATTTATTAGATATAAATACACTGTAGCTGTCTTCAGACACTCCAGTAGAGGGAGTCAGATTCTGGAGAATCTAAATCCTCTTATAATGTGCATATGATGTACATAAACACAGCCTCAAGTATACTTCTAAAAATTTAAAGAAGTGTGGGGCCACTGAAAGGGCTCAACAATTAACAGAATGGTCTCCTCTTCCAGAGAACCTTGGATCAACTACCAGCAACTATATTGTGGCCCATCTCCAGTTCCCGGAGATCAGATAGAAAGACAGACAGACAGAGATATGGATGGTAGGCCTGCCTGGTCTTTCTTTATTTCTTATCCTTTTAAAAAAATGTTTATTTATTTATTTATTTATTTATCTATTTATTTATTAGATATCAGTACACTGTAGCTGTCTTCAGATACTCCAGAAGAGGGTGTCAGATTCTGGAGAATCTAAATCCCTTTTATGGTCTGCATATGATGTACATAAACACAGCCTCACATACACTTCTAAATATTTAAAGATGGGTGAGACCACTGAAATGTCTCAACAATTAACAGCATTGTCTCCTCTTCCAGAGAACCTGGGATCAACTACCAGCAACTATATGGTGGCCCATATCCAGTATCAGAGGATCAGACAGACAGACAGACAGACAGACAGACAGAGATAAGGATGGCAGGCCTGCCTGGTCTTTCTTTCTTTCTTATCTTTTTAAAAAATGTTTATTTATTTATTTATTTATTTATTTATTTATGTATTTATTCGATATAAGTACACATTAGCTGTCTTCAGTCACTTCAGAAGAGGGTGTCAGATTCTGGAGAATCTAAATCTCTCTTATGATCTGCATATCATGTACATAAACACAGCCTCACATACTCTTCTAAAAATTTAAAGATGAGTGGGGCCACTGAAAGGGCTCAACAATTAACAGCATTGTCTCTTCTTCCAGAGAACCTGGGTTCAACTACCACTAACTATATGGTGGCCGATCTCCAGTTACAGGAGATCAGACAGACACACAGACAGACAGACAGAGATAAGGATGGCAGGCCTGCCTGGTCTTTTTTTTTCTTATCCTTTTAAAAAAATGTTTATTTATTTAATTATTCAGGTATTTAATACATATAAGTATACTGTAGCTGTCTTCAGACACTCCAGAAGTGGGTGTAGGATTCTGGAGAATCTAAATCCCTCTTATGTTCTGCATATGATGTACATAAACACAGACTCACATATACTTCTAAAAATTTAAAGATGGGTGGGGCCACTGAAAAGGCTCAACAATTAACAGCATTGGGTCCTCTTCCAGAGAACCTGGGATCAACTACCAGCACCTATATGGTGGCCCATCTCCAGTTCCAGGGGATCAGACAGACAGACAGACAGAGATAAGGATGGCAGGCCTGCCTGGTCTTTCTTTCTTTTTTATTCTTTAAAAAATGTTTATTTACTTATTTATTTATTTATTTATTCATTTATGTATTTACTAGATATAAGTACACTGTAGCTGTCTTCTGACACTCCAGTAGAGGGTGTCACATTCTGCAGAATCTAAATCCCTCTTATGGTCTGCATATGATGTACATAAACACAGCCTCACATATACTTCAAAAATTTAAAGAAGGGTGGGGCCACTGAAAAAGCTCTACAAGTAACAGCATTGTCTCCTCTTCCAGAGTACCTGGGATCAACTACCATCAACTATATAGTGGCCCATCTCCAGTTCTCAGGGATCAGACAGACAGACAGACAGACAGACAGAGATAAGGATGGCAGGCCTGCCTGGTCTTTCTTTCTTTCTTATCCTTTGTAAAAAATGTTTATTTAATTATTTATTTATGTATTTATAAGATATAAGTACACAGTAGCTGTCTTCAGACACTCCAGAAGAGGGTGTCAGATTCTGGAGAATCTAAATCCCTCTTATGATCTGCATATGATGTACATAAACACAGCCTCACATATACTTCTAAAAATTTAAAGATGGGTAGGACCACTGAAAGGGCTCAACAATTAACATCATTGTCTCCTCTTCCAGAGAACCTGGGATCAACTACCAGCAACTATATGGTGGCCCATCTGCAGTTCCAGGGGATCAGACAGACAGACAGACAGACAGACAGACAGACAGAGATAAGGATGGCAGGCCTGCCTGGTCTTTCTTTCTTTCTTATCCTTTAAAAAATGTTTATTTATTTATGTATTTATTATATATAAGTACACTGTAGCTGTCTACAGACACTCCAGAAGAGTGGGTTAGATTCTAGAGAATCTAAATCCCTCTTATGGTCTGTGTATGATGTACATAAACACAGCCTCACATATACTGAGCTGAGGTGTCACAGGCCAACTGCTGGAATTTCTGAGTACCACCTAGAGAGAGAAAACCTATGCTGTGGTTGTTTAATTTATGTATTTTATTATTTCTATTTGTTGTTTTGTTTTGTTTTATTTGTTTTTAGAGAAGGCCTCAGTCTGTAGCTCTGGCTGACCCAGGACTGCCTACCTGTGTTAATTAGGGTTTCACAGCTGAGAACAGACACCAAGAGCAAGGTAAGGTTTAGAAAACCCGACCTTCAGGGGTGGCTCAAGCTCTTAATGAGAGCACTCTGTAGGCAGAGGCAGTAAGTTTCTGAGTTCGAGGCCACCCTGGTGAAAGACAGGGTTAGGCAGGGCTAGGGTAGGCTATAGGGTAGGCTATAGGGTAGGCTAGGGTAAGGAAAGGAAAGGAAAGAAAGAAAGAAAGAAAGAAAGAAAGAAAGAAAGAAAGAAAGAAAGAAAGATACCAGATCACCATCACACAGCATTGGCTGTCTTCAGGTGTATCCTTTCAGCCTCCAAAACAAAAAGCAATGGCTGGCTGTCTTCAGGTGTATCCTATTCTCCAGTCTTATTTCCAACCTAAGAGCTGGGCTGAGCTGCCTCATTATGTAATTGCAAACCTTCCTTGGTTTGTCTTTTCCATTTCTAAGACTAACAGGCCTTTTTCCATTTAGAGAATATGCTCATGACTGTACTTTAGATATAGTAAATATAACTGTTGCTTATAAAACTTGTTTTCTAGGAATTTTTAAAGGGCAATGGCAGAGTTTATTTTTTAAAAATATTTTGCATTTATTTATTTGTGTGAGTGATGAAGCTCAGGTCTTCAAACTCGTCAGGAGGTATGATTACCTCCCCTCTCTCTCAACCCCTCTCTCTCCTCTCTCAATGATTGTGTAAGAATGTTTTGCATGTGTATGCTGTGCCCACAGACTTCAGAACAGAGTATTAGATCCCCTGGAACTGGAGATGGGCCACCATATATAATACTGGTAATTGAGCCCAGGTTCTCTGGAAGAGGAGACAATGCTCTTAATTGTTGAGCCCTCTCTGTAGCCACATCTTTCTTTTTTTTTTTTTTGAGTATATGTGAGGCTGTGTTTATATACATCATATGCAGACAATAAGAATGATTTAGATTCTTCAGAATCTGACACCCTCTTCTGGACTGTCTGAAGATAGCTACAGCATACTTAAATATAATAAATATATAAATCTTTAAAAAGAAAAAGAAAAGTAAAAAAGAAAGAACAGGCCTGCCATATGCATGTTCATAGAGGAAAATGGAAGAGACCCCAATCTAACCTCAGCAGGGTGCTTCCTTCTGGATGGTAGCTCACAGTTTCATCCCAGCAAGACAGGCAAATCACTGAGTTCAAGGACAGTAAGGTTCAGGACAGCCAAGGTTAGGAAGGAAAAGGGTCTATGTTGAGAATACAAACCGACAAAAATAAAACTAGGAAAAAGAAGTGACAGTGTAACTTGGGGTAGGGTACCAAAAAGAGAAAGCTTTCTTTTACCACTTACAAACAGCAGTAGACTTGCACCCTTCTGCCCAGGACCCTGCCTTCCTTTCTAGGAATTCTAAGGATGCCAGGGGGTGGGGCAATCCAGATTAACTTTTTAATAACAAAGACTTGGTCTTTGATGTCTAGAGGAAGCCCTTCTCAGTGCCTTTAACTACCACTGAACATTCAGGGCTGTGACTCAACTGTAACAAGGAACAGGGCTAAGAACCTGCAGCCTTTGAAAACAACTATTTTTTTAAAGAGGGGGACACAAATCAGCAGTAGAACCCCTCAGGTTCAGCCATAATACTTGTTAGGGAAACAGCCTCAATGTCCGGAGCTGAGGTCTCATGGGTGAACTGCTTCAAGCTCTGAGTATCATTGAAAGAAAGAAAAGTTATCATGTGGTTGCTTAATTTATTTATTTTATTATTTCTATTTTTTGTTTTCTTTTGTTTTGTTTTAGAAAAGGCCTCAGTCTGTAGCTATGGCTGACCTAGGACAGACTACATGTGTTAATTAGGGTTTCACAGCTGAGAAACAGACCATACCTATGTAAGACTTAGAAAACCCAACAGTCAGTGGTGGCTTGAGCTCTTAATGAGAGCACTCTGGAGGCAGAAGCAGTCAGTTTCTGAGTTCGAGGCCAGCCTGGTTAAAGACAGGGATAGGCAGGGCTAGGCAAGGCATGGCTGGGCTAGGCTAGGCAAGGCAAGGGGCTAGGCTAGGCTACGCAAGGGGCTAGGCAAGACAGACAGACAGAGAGAAAGACAGACAAGGATGGAAGGCCTGCCTGGTTTTTCTTTCTTCCTTATCCCTTTTAAAAAATGTTTATTTATTTATTTATTTATTTATTTATTTATTTATTTATTTATTTATGTATTTATTAGATATAAGTACACTGTAGCTGTCTTCAGACACTCCAGAAGAGTGTGTCAGATTCTGGAGAATCTAAATCCCTCTTATGGTCTGCATATGATGTACAAAAACACAGCCTCACATATACTTCTAAAAATTTAAAGATGGGTGGGGCCACTGAAAGGGCTCAACAATTAACAGCATTGTCTCCTCTTCCAGAGAACCTGGGATCAACTACCAGCAACTATAAGGTAGCCCATCTCCAGTTCCCAGGGATCAGACAGACAGACAGACAGACAGAGATAAGGATGGCAGGCCTGCCTGGTCTTTCTTTCTTACTTATCCTTTTTAAAACATGTTTATTTCTTTATTTATGTATTTATTAGATATAAGTACATTGTAGCTGTCTTCAGACACTCCAGAAGAGTGTGTCAGATTCTGGAGAATCTAAATCCCTCTTATGGTCTGCATATGATGTACATAAACACAGCCTCACATATACTTCTAAAAATTTAAAGATGGGTGGGGCCACTGTAAGGGATCAACAATTAACAGCATTGTCTCCTCTTCCAGAGAACCTGGGATCAAGTACCAGCAAAAATATGGTGGCCCATCTCCAGTTTCAGGGGATCAGACAGACAGACAGACAAACAGACAAGGATGGCAGGCCTGCCTGGTTTTCCTTTCTTTCTTATCCTTTTTAAAACATGTTTATTTATTTATTTATGTATTTATTAGATATAAGTACACTGTAGCTGTCTTCAGACACTCCCGAAGAGGGATCAGATTCTGGAGAATGTAAATCCCTCTTATGGTCTGCATATGATGTACATAAACACAGCCTCACAAATACTTCTAAAAATTTAAAGATGGGTGGTGCCACTGAAAGGGCTCAAAAATTTACAGCCTTGTCTCCTCTTGCAGAGAAACTGGGATCAACTACCAGCAACTATATGGTGGCCCACTCCAGTTCCAGGGTATCAGACAGACAGACAGACAGACAGACAGAGATAAGGATGTCAGGCCTTCCTGGTCTTTCTTTTTTTCTTATCCTTTTTAATAATGCTAATTTATTTATTTATTTATTTATTTATGTATTTATTAGATATAAGTACACTGTAGCTGTCTTCAGACACTCCAGAAGAGAGTGTCAGATTCTGGAGAATCTAAATCCCTCTTATTGTCTGCATATGATGTACATAAACACAGCCTCACATTTACTTCTAAAAATTAAAGATGGGTGTTGCCACTGAACGGCTCAAAAATTAACAGCATTGTCTCCACTTCCAGAGAACCTGAGATCAACTACCAGCAACTATATGGTGGCCCATCTCCAGTTCCAGGGGATCAGACAGAGAGACAGACATACAGACAGATAGAGATAAGGATGGCAGGCCTGCTTCGTCTTTCTTTCTTTCTTATCCTTTTTAAGAAATGTTTATTTATTTATTTATGTATTTATTAGATATAAGTACACTGTAGCTGTCTTCAGACATCAGGAAGAAGGTGTCAGATTCTGGAGAATCTAAATCCCTCTTATGGTCTGAATATGATGTACATAAACACAGACTCACATTTACTTCAAAAAATTAAAGATGTGTGGGGCCACTGTATGGGCTCAACCATTAACAGCATTGTCTCCTCTTCCAGAGAACCTGGGATCAACTACCAGCAACTATATGGTGGCCCATCTCCAGTTCCAGAGGATCAGACAGAGAGACAGACAGACAGACATATAGAGATAACGATGGCAGGCCTGCTTGGTCTTTCTTTCTTATCCTTTTTAAGAAATGTTTATTTACTTATTTATGTATTTATTAGATAAAAGTACACTGTAGCTGTCTTCAGACACTCCAGAAGAGGGTGTCAGATTCTGGAGAATCTAAATCCCTCTTATGGTCTGCATATGATGTACATAAACACAGCCTCACATACACTTCTAAAAATTTACAGATGGGTGGAGCCACTGAAAGGGCTCAACAATTAACCGCATTGTCTCCTCTTCCAGAGAACCTGGGTTCAACTTCCAGCACCTATATGGTGGCCCATCTCCAGTTCCAGGGTATCAGACAGATAGACAGACAGACAGACAGAGAGACAGAGATAAGGAAGGCAGGCCTCCCTGGTCTTTCTTTCTTTCTTATCCTTTTTAAAAAATGTTTATTTATATATTTATATATTTATTTATTTATTTATTTATTTATTTATTTATTTATTTATTAGATATAAGTACACTGTGTCTGTCTTCAGACACTCCAGAAGATGGTGTCAGATTCTGGAGAATCTAAATCCCTCTTATGGTCTGTATATGATGTACATAAACACAGCCTCACATATACTTCAAAAATTTAAAGATGTATGGGGTCACTGAAAGGGCTCAACAATTAACAGCATTATGTCCTCTTCCAGACAACCTGGGATCAACTACCAGCAACTATATGGTGGCTCATCTCCAGTTCTAAGGTATCAGACAGAAAGACAGACAGATAGACAGACAAGGGTGGCAGGCCTGCCTGGTTTTTTTTCTTTCTCATCCTTTTTAAAAATGTTTATTTATTTATATTTATGTATTTATTAAATATAAGTACACTTTAGCGGTCTTCAGACACTCCAGGAGAGGGTGTCAGATTCTGGATAATCTAAATCCCTCTTATGGTGTGCATATGATGTACATAAACACAGACTCACATTTACTTCCAAAAATTTAAAGATGTGTGGGTCCACTGAAAGGGCTCAACAATTAACAGCATTGTCTCCTCTTCCAGAGAACCTGGGATCAACTACCAGCAACTATATTGTGGCCCATCTCCAGTTCCAGTGGATCAGAAAGACAGACAGACAGACAGACAGAGATAAGGATGCCAGGCCTGCCTGGTCTTTCTTTATTTCTTATCATTTAAAAAAATGTTTATTTATTTATTTATTTATTTATTTATTTATGTATTTATTAGATATAAGTACACTGTAGCTGCCTTCAGACACTCCAGAAGAGGGTTTCAGATTCTGGAGAATCTAAATCCCTCTTATGGTCTGCATATGATGTACATAAACACAGCCTCACATATACTTCTAAAAATTTAAAGATTGGTGGGACCACTGAAAGGGCTCAACAATTACCATCACTGTCTCCACTTCCAGAGAACCTGGTATCAACTATCAGCAACTATATAGTGGCCCACCTCCAGTTCCAAGGGATCAGACAGACTGTCAGACAGACAGACAGAGATAAGGATGGCAGGCTTGCCTGGTCTTTCTTTCTTTCTTATCCTTTTGAAAAAATGTTTGCTTATTTATTTATTTATGTATTTATTAGATATAAGTACACTGTAGCTGTCTTCAGACACTCCAGAAGACGGTGTCAGATTCTGGAGAATCTAAATCCCTCTTTTGGCCTGCATATTATGTACATAAACACAGACTCACGTATACTTCTAAAAATTTAAAGATGTGTTGGGCCAATGAGAAGAATGGGAGGGTAGGGAAGTGGGGGGAGGTATGGGGGACTTTTGGGATAGCATTGGAAATGTAATTGAGGAAAATATGTAATAAAAAAAACAGTAAAAAAAAAAACAAAACAATTAACAGCATTGTCTCCTCTTCTAGAGAATCTGGGATCAACTACCAGCAACTATATGGTGGCCCTTCTCCAGTTCCAGGGTATCAGACAGACAGACAGACAGACAGACAGAGATAAGGATGGCAGGCCTGCCTGGTCTTTTTTTCTTTCTTATCCTTTTTAAAAAAATGTTTATTTATATATTTATTTATTTATTTATTTATTTATTTATTTATTTATTTATTTATTTATTAGATATAAGTACACTGTAGATATCTTTAGACACTCCAGAAGAGGGTGTCAGATTCTGGAGAATCTAAATCCCTCTTACGATCTGCATATGATGTATATAAATACAGCCTCACATTTTCTTCTAAAAATTTAAAGATGGGTGTGGCTTGGAATAAGATGAGTAACCCTTAAAAAGTCAAAAAATGAAAAATCACACTCTAGGATTTGGAATATGGTGAGAAACCCTGAAAAAGTCGAAAAATGAGAAAAGCATGCAGGAGTACCTGGAATATGGTGAGAAACACTGAAAAAGTCTTAAATGAGAATATCACACTCTAGGACTTGGAATATGGTGTGAAACCCTGAAAATGTCGAAAAATGAGAAAATCATGCAGTAGGACATAGAATATGGTGAGAAACCCTGAAAAAAAAGTCAAAAAATAAGAAAATCACGCAGTAGGACCTGGAAGCTGGTGAGAAACCCTGAAAAAGTCGAAAAATGGGAAAATCAATCTGTAGGATCTGGAATATGGTGAGAAACCCTGAAAAATTCGAAAAAAGCAAAAATCACACTCTAGGACTTGGAATATGTTGAGAAACCCTGAAAAAGTCAAAAAATGAGAAAATCACACTGTAGGACTTGGAATATGGTGAGAAACCCTGAAAAAGTCGAAAAATGAGAAAATCACACTGTAGGACTTGGAATATGGTGAGAAACCCTGAAAAAGTCGAAAAATGAGAAAATCACGCAGTCGGACCTGGGATTTGGTGAGAAACACTGAAAAAGTCTTAAAATAGAAAATCACACTGTAGTACTTGGAATATGGTGAAAAATACTGAAAAAGTCTTAAAATGAGAAAATCACACCTTAGGACCTGGAATATGGTGAGAAACCCTGAAAAAGTCAAAAAATGAGAAAAATCACACTGTAGTACATGGAATATGGGTAGAAACTCTGAAAAAGTCGCAAATTATAAAATGAGAGTGTAGGGCCTGGAATATGTTGAGAAAACCTGAAATATTCGAAAAATGAGAAAATGACAATGTAGAACCTGGAATACCGTAAGAAACCCTGAAAAAGTTAAAAAATGAGAAAATCACACTCTAGGACTGGAATATGGTGAGAAACCCTGAAACATCGAAAAATGAGAAAATCATGTAGTAGGACCCAGAATATGGTGAGAAATCCTGAAAAAAGTCGAAAAATGAGAAAATCACGCAGTAGGACCTGGAAGCTGGTGAGAAACCCTGAAAAAGTCGAAAAATGAGAAAATCAAACTGTAGGACCTGGAATATGTTGAGAAACCCTGAAAAATACGAAAAAGGCAAAAATCACACTCTAGGACATGGAATATGATGAGAAACCGTGAAAAAGTCAAAAAATGAAAAAATCACACTGTAGTACCTGGAATATGGTGAGAAACACTAAAAAAGTATTAAAATGAGAAAATCAACCAGTAGGACCTGGAATGTGGTGAGAAACCCTGAAACAGTCGAAATATAAGAAAATCAAACTTGTAGTACATGCAATATGGTTACAAACACTGAAAAAGTCGAAAAATGAGAATATCACACTCTAGGATTTGGAATATGATGAGAAACCCTGAAAAATTCAAAAAATGAGAAAATCACACTGTAGGACTTGGAATATGGTGAGAAACCCTCAAAAAGTCGAAAAATGAGAAAATCATGCACTAGGACCCAGAATATGATGAGAAACACAGAAAAAGTCTTAAAATGAGAAAATCACACTGTAGGACCTGGAATATGGTAAGAAATCCTGAAAATGTCGAAAAATGAGAAAATGACACTGTAGGAGCTGGAATATGGTGAGAAGTCATGAAAAAGTCAAAAAAAAAAAAAGAAATACACACTTGTAGGACTTGCAATATGGTGAGAGACCCTGAAAAAGTCTTAAAATGAGAAAATCACACTGTAGGACTTGGGATATGGTGAGAAACCCTGAAAAAGTCGAAAAATTAGAAAATCAAACTGTAGTACCTGGTATATGGTGAGAAACACTAAAAAAGTATTAAAATGAGAAAATCACACAGTAGGACCTGGAATATGGTGAGAAACCCTGAAACAGTTCAAAAATAAGAAAATAAAACTTGTAGTACTTGCAATATGGTGAGAAACACTGAAAAAGTCGAAAAATGAGAATATCACACTCTAGGACTTGGAATATGATGAGAAACCCAGAAAAAGTCAAAAAATGAGAAAATCACACTGTAGGACTTGGAATATGGTGAGAAACCCTGAAAAAGTCGAAAAAAGGGAAAATCACACTGTAGTACCTAGAATATGGTGAGAAACACTGAAAAAGTCTAAAAATAAGATAAAACTTGTAGTACCTGAAATATGATGAGAAACCCTGAAAAAGTCAAAAAATTAGAAAATCAAATTGTAGGAACTGGAATATGCTGAGAATCCCTGAAAAATTCGAAAAATGCGAAAATCACACTCTAGGACTTGGAATACGATGAGAAACTCTGTAAAGTCAAAAAATGAGAAAATCACACTGTAGTACCTGGAATATGGTGAGAAACAATGAAAAAGTCTAAAAATAAGATAAAACTTGTAGTACCTGAAATATGGTGAGGAACCCTAAAAAAGTCGAAAAATGAGAAAATCACACTGTAGGACTTCGAATAAGATGAGAAACCGTGAAAAAGTAAAAAAATGAGAAAAATACACTGTAGGAGCTGGAATATGGAGAGAAACCCTGAAAAGGTTAAAAAATTAGAATATCAAAATTGTAGGACCTCCAATATGGTGAGAAACCCTGAAAAAGTCGAAAAATGAGAAAACCACACTGTAGGACCTGGAATATGGTGAGAAACACTGAAAAATTCAAAAATGAGAGAATCACACAGTAGGACCTAAATATGGTGAGAAACCGTGAAACAGTCGAAATATAAGAAAATCAAACTTGAAGTACCTGCAATATGGTGAGAAACCCTGAAAAAGTCGAAAAATGAAAAAATCACACTGTAGGATTTGGAATATGATGAGAAACCATGAAAAAGTCAAAAATGAGAAAAATATACTGTAGGAGTTGGAATGTGGTGAGAAAAACTGAAAAAGTCGAAGAATAAGAAAATCACACAAGTAGGACCTCCAATATGGTGAGAAACCCTGAAAAAGTCGAAAAATGAGACAATTACAGACTAGGACATGGAATATGGTAAGAAACCCTTTAAAAGTCGGAAAAAGAAAAAATCACACTGTAGGATTTGGAATATGATGAGAAAACCTGAAAAAGTAAAAAAATGAGAAAATCACACTGTAGTACCTGGAATATGGAAAAAAGTATTAAATGAGAAAATCACACAGTAGGACCTGGAATATGGTGAGAAACTCTGAAAAAGTCGAAAACATGAGAAAATCACGCAGTAGCCTGGAATATGGTGAGAAACCCTGAAAAAGTCGAAAAATGAGAAAATCACGCAGTAGTACCTGGAATATGGTGAGAAACAATGAAAAAGTCTTAAAATGAGAAAATCACACTGTAGGACCTGGAATATGGTGAGAAACTCTGATAATGTCGAAAAATAAGAAATTCACACTTGTAGGACCTGCAATATGGTGAGAAACCCTGAAAAAGTCAAAAAATGAGAAAATCACACTGTAGGACTTGGAATAAAATGAGAAACCGTGAAAAAGACAAAAAATGACAAAAGTACACGGTAGGAGATGGAATATGGAGAGAAACCGTTAAAAAGTAGAAAAATAAGATATACACACTTGTAGGACATGCAATATGGTGAGAGACCCTGAAAAAGTCTTAAATGAGAAAATCACACTGTAGTACCTGGAATATGGTGAGAAACCCTGAAAAAGTCCAAAAATAAGAAATTCAAACGTGTAGGACCTGCAATATGGTGAGAAACCCTGAAAAAGTTGAAAAATGAGAAAATCACACTGTAGGACTTGGAATAAGATGAGACACCCTGAAAAAGTCAAAAAATGAGAAAATTTCACTGTAGGACTTGGATTAAGATGAGAAACCCTGAAAATGTTGAAAAATAAGAAAATCACAATGTAGAAGATGGAATATGGTGAGCAATCCTGAAAAAGTCAAAAAATGAGAAAATCACACTGTGGAACCTGGAATATGGTGAGAAACTCTGAAAAAGGCGAAAAATTGGAAAAATCACACTCTAGGACTTGGAATATGATGAGAAACCCTGAAAAAGTCAAAAATGAGAAAATCACACTGTATAGCTGGAATATGGTGAGAAACATTGAAAAAGTCTCAAAATGAGAAAATCACACAGTTGGACCTGCAATATGGTGAGAAAACACTGAAACAGTCGAAAAATAAGAAAATCAAACTTGTAGTCCCTGCAATATGGTGAGAAACCCTGAAAAATTCCAAAAATGAGAAAATCACACTGTAAGATTTAGAATATGATGAGAAACACTGAAAAAGTCAAAAAAATGAGAAAAATACACTGGAGAAGCTGGAATATGGTGAGTAAACCCTGAAAAAGTCGAAAAATAAGAAAATCACACTTGTAGAACCTCCAATATGTTGAGAAACCCTGAAAAAGTCTTAAAATGAGAAAATCACACTGTAGGACTTGGAATAAGATGAGAAACCCTAAAAAAGTCGAAAAATGAGAAAAATACACTGAAGGAGTTGGAATATGTTGAGAAACCCTGAAAAAGTCTTAAAATGAGAAAATCGCACTGTAGGACCTGGAATATGGTGAGAAACCCTGAAATATGGAAAAATAAGAAAATCAAACTTGTAGTACCTGTAATATGGTGAGAAACCCTGAAAAAGTCAAAAAATGAGAAAATCACAATATAGGACTTGGAATAAGATGAGAATCTGTGAAAAAGACAAAAAAAATGACAAAAACACACTGTAGTAGCTTGAATATGGTGAGAAACCCTGAAAAAGTCGAAAAATGAGAAAAACACACTGTAGGACCTGGAATATGGTGAGAAACACTGAAAAATTCAAAAAATGAGAAAATCACAAAGTAGGACCTGAAATATGGAGAGAAACCGTGAAACAGTCGAAATATAAGAAAATCAAACTTGAAGTACCTGCAATATGGTGAGAAACCCTGAAAAAGTCGAAAAATGAAAAAATCACACTGTAGGATTTGGAATATGATGAGAAACCATGAAAAAGTCAAAAATGAGAAAAATATACTGTAGGAGTTGGAATGTGTTGAGAAAACCTGAAAAAGTCGAAGAATAAGAAAATCACACAAGTAGGACCTCCAATATGGTGATAAACCCTGAAAAAGTCGAAAAATGAGACAATTACAGACTAGGACATGGAATATGGTAAGAAACCCTTTAAAAGTCGGAAAAAGAGAAAATCACACTGTAGGATTTGGAATATGATGAGAAAACCTGAAAAAGTCAAAAAATGAGAAAATCACACTGTAGTACCTGGAATATTGTGAGAAAACACTGAAAAAGTCTAAAAATGAGAAAATCACACAGTAGGACTTGGAATATGGTGAGAAACCCTGAAAAAGTCAAAAAATGAGAAAAATCACACTGTAGTACATGGAATATTGTGAGAAACTCTGAAAAAGTCGCAAATTAGAAAATGACGGTGTAGGACCTGGAATATGTTGAGAAAACCTGAAATATTCAAAAAATGAGAAAATGACAATGTAGAACCTGGAATAAGTAAGAAACCCCGAAAATTTTAAAAAAAGAGAAAATCGCACTGTAGGACCTGGAATATGGTGAGAAACAGTGAAAAAGTCAAAAAATGAGAATATCACACTCTAGGACTTGGAATATGGTGAGAAAACCTGAAAAAGTCAAAACATGAGAAATTCATGCAGTAGGACCCAGAATATGGTGAGAAACCCTGAAAGAAGTCGGAAAATGAGAAAATCAGGCAGTAGGACTTGGAATCTAGTGAGAAACCCTGAAAAAGACGAAAAGTGAGAATAACAAACTGTAGGACCTGGAATCTGTTGAGAAACCCTGAAAAATTCGAAAAAAGCAAAAATCACACTCTAGGACTTGGAATGTGACGAGAAAATCCTGAAAAAGTAAAAAAATGAGAAAATCACACTGTAGTACCTGGAATATGGTAAAAAAGTATTAAAATGAGAAAATCACACAGTAGGACCTGGAATATGGTGAGAAACTCTGAAAAAGTCGAAAACATGAGAAAATCACGCAGTAGCCTGGAATATGGTGAGAAACCCTGAAAAATTCGAAAAATGAGAAAATCCCGCAGTAGTACCTGGAATATGGTGAGAAACACTGAAAAGTCTTAAAATGAGAAAATCACACTGTAGGACCTGGAATATGGTGAGAAACTCTGAAAATGTCGAAAAATAAGAAAATCAAACTTGTAGTCCCTGCAATATGGTGAGAAACCCTGAAAAATTCCAAAAATGAGAAAATCACACTGTAAGATTTAGAATATGATGAGAAACACTGAAAAAGTCAAAAAATGAGAAAAATACACTGGAGAAGCTGGAATATGGTGAGTAAACCCTGAAAAAGTCGAAAAATAAGAAAATCACACTTGTAGAACCTCCAATATGTTGAGAAACCCTGAAAAAGTCTTAAAATGAGAAAATCACACTGTAGGACTTGGAATAAGATGAGAAACCCTAAAAAAGTCAAAAAATGAGAAAAATACACTGAAGGAGTTGGAATATGTTGAGAAACCCTGAAAAAGTCTTAAAATGAGAAAATCGCACTGTAGGACCTGGAATATGGTGAGAAACCCTGAAATATCGAAAAATAAGAAAATCAAACTTGTAGTACCTGTAATATGGTGAGAAACCCTGAAAAAGTCAAAAAATGAGAAAATCACAATATAGGACTTGGAATAAGATGAGAATCTGTGAAAAAGACAAAAAAATGACAAAAACACACTGTAGGAGCTTGAATATGGTGAGAAACCCTGAAAAAGTCCAAAAATAAGAAATTCACACTTGTAGGACCTGCAATATGGTGAGAAACCCTGAAAAAGTCGAAGAATGAGAAAATCACACTGTAGGAGTTGGAATATGGTGAGAAACCCTGAAAAAGTCGAAAAATGAGAAAATCATGGACTAGGACCCAGAATATGATGAGAAACACAGAAAAAGTCTGAAAATGAGAAAATCACACTGTAGGACCTGGAATATGGTAAGAAACCCTGAAAATGTCGAAAAATGAGAAAATGACACTGTAGGAGCTGGAATATGTTGAGAAGTCCTGAAAAAAGCCAAAAAAAAAAAAAAAAAAAAAAAAAAGAAATACAAACTTGTAGGACTTGTAGGACTTGCAATATGGTGAGAGACCCTGAAAAAGTCTTAAAATGAGAAAATCACACTGTAGGACTTGGAATATGATGAGAAACCCTGAAAAATTCAAAAAATGAGAAAATCACACTGTAGTACCTGGTATATGGTGAGAAACACTAAAAAAGTATTAAAATGAGAAAATCACACTTTAGGACCTGGAATATGGTGAGAAACCCTGAAACAGTCCAAAAATAAGAAAATAAAACTTGTAGTACATGCAATATGGTGAGAAACACTGAAAAAGTCAAAAAATGAGAATATCACACTGTAGGACTTGGAATATGGTGAGAACCCTGAAAAAGACGAAAAATGAGAAAATCACACTGTAGTACATGGAATATGGTGAGAAACACTGAAAAGGTTAAAAAATTAGAAAATCACAATTGTAGGACCTCCAATATGGTGAGAAACCCTGAAAAAGTCGAAAAATGAGGAAAAACACACTGTAGGACCTGGAATATGGTGAGAAACACTGAAAAATTCAAAAAAATGAGAAAAATCACACAGTAGGACCTGAAATATGGAGAGAAACCGTGAAACAGTCCAAATATAAGAAAATCAAATTTGAAGTACCTGCAATATGGTGAGAAACCCTGAAAAAGTCGAAAAATGAAAAAAATCACACTGTAGGATTTGGAATATGATGAGAAACCATGAAAAAGTCAAAAATGAGAAAAATATACTGTAGGAGTTGGAATGTGTTGAGAAAACCTGAAAAAGTCGAAGAATAAGAAAATCACACAAGTAGGACCTCCAATATGGTGAGAAACCCTGAAAAAGTCGAAAAATGAGACAATTACAGACTAGGACATGGAATATGGTAAGAAACCCTTTAAAAGTCGGAAAAAGAGAAAATCACAATGTAGGATTTGGAATATGATGAGAAAACCTGAAAAAGTCAAAAAATGAGAAAATCACACTGTAGTACCTGGAATATTGTGAGAAAACACTGAAAAAGTCTAAAAATGGGAAAATCACACAGTAGGACTTGGAATATGGTGAGAATTCCTGAAACAGTCGAAAAATAAGAAAATCAAACTTGTAGTACCTGCAATATGGTGAGAAAACCTGAAAAAGTTGAAAAATGAGAAAATCATACTGTAGGACCTGCAATAGGTGAGAAATTCTGAAAAAGTCAAAAAATGAGAAAATCACACTGTAGGACTTGGAATATGATGAGAAAACCTGAAAAAATCTAAAAATGAGAAAATCACACTGTAGGAGCTGGAATATGGTGAGGAACCCTGAAAAGTCAAAAAAAGAGAAAAATCACACTGTAGGACCTGGAATATGGTGAGAAACCCTGAAAAAGTCAAAAAAATGAGAAAAATCACACTGTAGTACCTGGAATATGGTGAGAAACACTGAAAAAGTCTAAAAATAAGATAAAACTTTTAGTACCTGAAATATGGTGAGAAACCCTGAAAAAGTCGAACAATGAGAAAATCACACTGTAGGACTTCGAATATGATGAGAAACCGTGAAAAAGTAAAAATAATGAGAAAAATACACTGTAGGAGCTGGAATATGGAGAGAAACCCTGAAAAGGTTAAAAAATTAGAAAATCACAATTGTAGGACCTCCAATATGGTGAGAAACCCTGAAAAAGTCGAAAAATGAGAAAAACACACTGTAGGACCTGAATATGGTGAGAAACACTGAAAAATTCAAAAAATGAGAAAATCACACAGTAGGACCTGAAATATGGAGAGAAACCATGAAAGAGTCGAAATATAAGAAAATCAAACTAGAAGTACCTGCAATATGGTGAGAAACCCTGAAAAAGTCGAAAAATGAAAAAATCACACTGTAGGATTTGGAATATGATGAGAAACCATGAAAAAGTCAAAAATGAGAAAAATATACTGTAGGAGTTGGAATGTGGTGAGAAAACCTGAAAAAGTCGAAGAATAAGAAAATCACACAAGTAGGACCTCCAATATGGTGAGAAAACCTGAAAAAAGTCGAAAAATGAGACAATTACAGACTAGGACATGGAATATGGTAAGAAACCCTTTAAAAGTCGGAAAAAGAGAAAATCACACTGTAGGATTTGGAATATGATGAGAAAACCTGAAAAAGTCAAAAAATGAGAAAATCACACTGTAGTACTTGGAATATTGTGAGAAAACACTGAAAAAGTCTAAAAATGAGAAAATCACACAGTAGGACTTGGAATATGGTGAGAAACCCTGAAAGAGTCGAAAAATTTACAAACTTGTAGTAGCTGCAATATGGTGAGAAAACCTGAAAAAGTCGAAAAATGAGAAAATCATACTGTAGGACCTGCAATAATGTGAGAAATTCTGAAAAAGTCAAAAAATGAGAAAATCACACTGTAGGACTTGGAATATGATGAGAAAACCTGAAAAAAATCTAAAAATGAGAAAATCACACTGTAGGAGCTGGAATATGGTGAGAAACCCTGAAAAGTCAAAAAAAGAGAAAAATCACACTGTAGGACCTGGAATATGGTGAGAAAACAAGAAAAAGTCAAAAAAGGAGAAAATCACACTCTAGGACTTGGAATATGATGAGAAAACCTGAAAAAGTCCAAAAATGAGAAAATCACACTGTAGGACTTGGAATATGGTGAGAAACCCTGAAAAAGTCAAAAAATGAGAAAAATCACACTGTAGTACATGGAATATGGTGAGAAACTCTGAAAAAGTCAAAAAATGAGAAAATCACCCTGTAGGACTTGGAATATGGTGAGAAAAGCTGAAAAAGTCAAAAAATGAGAAAAATCACACTGTAGTACATGGAATATGGTGAGAAACTCTGAAAAAGTCGCAAATTAGAAAATGGCAGTGTAGGACCTGGAATATGTTGAGAAAACCTGAAATATTCAAAAAATGACAAAATGACAATGTAGAACCTGAAATAAGGTAAGAAAACCCCGAAAATTTTAAAAAAAGAGAATATCACACTCTAGGACTTGGAATATGGTGAGAAACCCTGAAAAAGTCAAAACATGAGAAATTCATGCAGTAGGACCCAGAATATGGTGAGAAAACCCTGAAAGAAGTCGGAAAATGAGAAAATCACACAGTAGGACCTGGAAGCTAATGAGAAACCCTGAAAAAGACGAAAAATGAGAATAAAAAACTGTAGGACCTGGAATATGTTGAGAAACCCCTGAAAAATTCGAAAAAAGCAAAAATCACACTCTAGGACTTGGAATGTGATGAGAAACCCTGAAAAAGTAAAAAAATGAGAAAATTACACTGTAGTACCTGGAATATGGTGAGAAACCACTAAAAAAAGTATTAAAATGAGAAAATCACACAGTAGGACCTGGAATATGGTGAGAAACTCTGAAAAAGTCGAAAACATGAAAAATCACGCAGTAGTACAAGGAATATTGTGAGAAACCCTGAAAAAGTCGAAAAATGAGAAAATCACACTGTAGGACCTGGAATATGGTGAGAAACTCTGAAAATGTCAAAAAATAAGAAATTCACACTTGTAGGACCTGCAATATGGTGAGAAACCCTGAAAAAGTCAAAAAATGAGAAAATCACACTGTAGGACTTCGAATATGATGAGAAACCGTGAAAAAGTAAAAAAATAAGAAAAATACACTGTAGGAACTGGAATATGGAGAGAAACCCTGAAAAGGTTAAAAAATTAGAAAATCACAATTGTAGGACCTCCAATATGGTGAGAAACCCTGAAAAAGTCGAAAAATGAGAAAAACACACTGTAGGACCTGGAATATGGTGAGAAACACTGAAAAATTCAAAAAATGAGAAAATCACACAGTAGGACCTGAAATATGGAGAGAAACCGTGAAACAGTCGAAATATAAGAAAATCAAACTTGAA
>NW_028228003.1:0-41578 GCF_978045245.1 Mus caroli | reverse complement strand
AGTACATAGTATATGAGTGAGTTGCACTGAAAAACTTAGAATATAGAAAACGCACAGTGTAGTACATAGTATATGAGTGAGTTGCACTGAAAAACTTAGAATATAAGAAACGCACAGTGTAGTACATAGTATATGAGTGAGTTGCACTGAAAAACTTTAGAATATAAGAAACGCACAGTGTAGTACATAGTATATGAGTGAGTTGCACTGAAAAACTTAGAATATAAGAAACGCCAGTGTAGTACATAGTTATGAGTGAGTTGCACTGAAAAACTTAGAATATAAGAACGCACAGTGTAGTACATAGTATATGAGTGAGTTGCACTGAAAAACTTAGAATATAAGAAACGCACAGTTGTAGTACATAGTATATGAGTGAGTTGCACTGAAAAACTTAGAATATAAGAAACGCACAGTGTAGTACATAGTATATGAGTGAGTTGCACTGAAAAACTTAGAATATAAGAAACGCACAGTGTAGTACATAGTATATGAGTGAGTTGCACTGAAAAACTTAGAATATAAGAAACGCACAGTGTAGTTACATAGTATATGAGTGAGTTGCACTGAAAAACTTAGAATATAAGAAACGCACAGTGTAGTACATAGTATATGAGTGAGTTGCACTGAAAAACTTAGAATATAAGAAACGCACAGTGTAGTACATAGTATATGAGTGAGTTGCACTGAAAAACTTAGAATATAAGAAACGCACAGTGTAGTACATAGTATATGAGTGAGTTGCACTGAAAAACTTAGAATATAAGAAACGCACAGTGTAGTACATAGTATATGAGTGAGTTGCACTGAAAAACTTAGAATATAAGAAACGCACAGTGTAGTACATAGTATATGAGTGAGTTGCACTGAAAAACTTAGAATATAAGAAACGCACAGTGTAGTACATAGTATATGAGTGAGTTGCACTGAAAAACTTAGAATATAAGAAACGCACAGTGTAGTACATAGTATATGAGTGAGTTGCACTGAAAAACTTAGAATATAAGAAACGCACAGTGTAGTACATAGTATATGAGTGAGTTGCACTGAAAAACTTAGAATATAAGAAACGCACAGTGTAGTACATAGTATATGAGTGAGTTGCACTGAAAAACTTAGAATATAAGAAACGCACAGTGTAGTACATAGTATATGAGTGAGTTGCACTGAAAAACTTAGAATATAAGAAACGCACAGTGTAGTACATAGTATATGAGTGAGTTGCACTGAAAAACTTAGAATATAAGAAACGCACAGTGTAGTACATAGTATATGAGTGAGTTGCACTGAAAAACTTAGAATATAAGAAACGCACAGTGTAGTACATAGTATATGAGTGAGTTGCACTGAAAAACTTAGAATATAAGAAACGCACAGTGTAGTACATAGTATATGAGTGAGTTGCACTGAAAAACTTAGAATATAAGAAACGCACAGTGTAGTACATAGTATATGAGTGAGTTGCACTGAAAAACTTAGAATATAAGAAACGCACAGTGTAGTACATAGTATATGAGTGAGTTGCACTGAAAAACTTAGAATATAAGAAACGCACAGTGTAGTACATAGTATATGAGTGAGTTGCACTGAAAAACTTAGAATATAAGAAACGCACAGTGTAGTACATAGTATATGAGTGAGTTGCACTGAAAAACTTAGAATATAAGAAACGCACAGTGTAGTACATAGTATATGAGTGAGTTGCACTGAAAAACTTAGAATATAAGAAACGCACAGTGTAGTACATAGTATATGAGTGAGTTGCACTGAAAAACTTAGAATATAAGAAACGCACAGTGTAGTACATAGTATATGAGTGAGTTGCACTGAAAAACTTAGAATATAAGAAACGCACAGTGTAGTACATAGTATATGAGTGAGTTGCACTGAAAAACTTAGAATATAAGAAACGCACAGTGTAGTACATAGTATATGAGTGAGTTGCACTGAAAAACTTAGAATATAAGAAACGCACAGTGTAGTACATAGTATATGAGTGAGTTGCACTGAAAAACTTAGAATATAAGAAACGCACAGTGTAGTACATAGTATATGAGTGAGTTGCACTGAAAAACTTAGAATATAAGAAACGCACAGTGTAGTACATAGTATATGAGTGAGTTGCACTGAAAAACTTAGAATATAAGAAACGCACAGTGTAGTACATAGTATATGAGTGAGTTGCACTGAAAAACTTAGAATATAAGAAACGCACAGTGTAGTACATAGTATATGAGTGAGTTGCACTGAAAAACTTAGAATATAAGAAACGCACAGTGTAGTACATAGTATATGAGTGAGTTGCACTGAAAAACTTAGAATATAAGAAACGCACAGTGTAGTACATAGTATATGAGTGAGTTGCACTGAAAAACTTAGAATATAAGAAACGCACAGTGTAGTACATAGTATATGAGTGAGTTGCACTGAAAAACTTAGAATATAAGAAACGCACAGTGTAGTACATAGTATATGAGTGAGTTGCACTGAAAAACTTAGAATATAAGAAACGCACAGTGTAGTACATAGTATATGAGTGAGTTGCACTGAAAAACTTAGAATATAAGAAACGCACAGTGTAGTACATAGTATATGAGTGAGTTGCACTGAAAAACTTAGAATTTACTGAAAAACCCGGCATTACACGAAATAGCACAGTGTAGTACATAGTATATGAGTGAGTTGCACTGAAAAACTTAGAATATAAGAAACGCACAGTGTAGTACATAGTATATGAGTGAGTTGCACTGAAAAACTTAGAATATAAGAAACGCACAGTGTAGTACATAGTATATGAGTGAGTTGCACTGAAAAACTTAGAATATAAGAAACGCACAGTGTAGTACATAGTATATGAGTGAGTTGCACTGAAAAACTTAGAATTTACTGAAAAACCCGCATTACACGAATGCACAGTGTAGTACATAGTATATGAGTGAGTTGCACTGAAAAACTTAGAATATAAGAAACGCACAGTGTAGTACATAGTATATGAGTGAGTTGCACTGAAAAACTTAGAATATAAGAAACGCACAGTGTAGTACATAGTATATGAGTGAGTTGCACTGAAAAACTTAGAATATAAGAAACGCACAGTGTAGTACATAGTATATGAGTGAGTTGCACTGAAAAACTTAGAATATAAGAAACGCACAGTGTAGGACATAGTATATGAGTGAGTTGCACTCGAAAAACTTAGAATATAAGAAACGCACAGTGTAGTACATAGTATATGAGTGAGTTGCACTGAAAAACTTAGAATATAAGAAACGCACAGTGTAGTACATAGTATATGAGTGAGTTGCACTGAAAAACTTAGAATATAAGAAACGCACAGTGTAGTACATAGTATATGAGTGAGTTGCACTGAAAAACTTAGAATTTACTGAAAACCGATACACGAATGCACAGTGTAGTACATAGTATATGAGTGAGTTGCACTGAAAAACTTAGAATATAAGAAACGCACAGTGTAGTACATAGTATATGAGTGAGTTGCACTGAAAAACTTAGAATATAAGAAACGCACAGTGTAGTACATAGTATATGAGTGAGTTGCACTGAAAAACTTAGAATATAAGAAACGCACAGTGTAGTACATAGTATATGAGTGAGTTGCACTGAAAAACTTAGAATTTACTGAAAAACCCGCATTACACGAAATGCACAGTGTAGTACATAGTATATGAGTGAGTTGCACTGAAAAACTTAGAATATAAGAAACGCACAGTGTAGTACATAGTATATGAGTGAGTTGCACTGAAAAACTTAGAATATAAGAAACGCACAGTGTAGTACATAGTATATGAGTGAGTTGCACTGAAAAACTTAGAATATAAGAAACGCACAGTGTAGTACATAGTATATGAGTGAGTTGCACTGAAAAACTTAGAATATAAGAAACGCACAGTGTAGTACATAGTATATGAGTGAGTTGCACTGAAAAACTTAGAATATAAGAAACGCACAGTGTAGTACATAGTATATGAGTGAGTTGCACTGAAAAACTTAGAATATAAGAAACGCACAGTGTAGTACATAGTATATGAGTGAGTTGCACTGAAAAACTTAGAATATAAGAAACGCACAGTGTAGTACATAGTATATGAGTGAGTTGCACTGAAAAACTTAGAATATAAGAAACGCACAGTGTAGTACATAGTATATGAGTGAGTTGCACTGAAAAACTTAGAATATAAGAAACGCACAGTGTAGTACATAGTATATGAGTGAGTTGCACTGAAAAACTTAGAATATAAGAAACGCACAGTGTAGTACATAGTATATGAGTGAGTTGCACTGAAAAACTCTAGAATATAAGAAACGCACAGTGTAGTACATAGTATATGAGTGAGTTGCACTGAAAAACTTAGAATATAAGAAACGCACAGTGTAGTACATAGTATATGAGTGAGTTGCACTGAAAAACTTAGAATATAAGAAACGCACAGTGTAGTACATAGTATATGAGTGAGTTGCACTGAAAAACTTAGAATATAAGAAACGCACAGTGTAGTACATAGTATATGAGTGAGTTGCACTGAAAAACTTAGAATATAAGAAACGCACAGTGTAGTACATAGTATATGAGTGAGTTGCACTGAAAAACTTAGAATATAAGAAACGCACAGTGTAGTACATAGTATATGAGTGAGTTGCACTGAAAAACTTAGAATATAAGAAACGCACAGTGTAGTACATAGTATATGAGTGAGTTGCACTGAAAAACTTAGAATATAAGAAACGCACAGTGTAGTACATAGTATATGAGTGAGTTGCACTGAAAAACTTAGAATATAAGAAACGCACAGTGTAGTACATAGTATATGAGTGAGTTGCACTGAAAAACTTAGAATATAAGAAACGCACAGTGTAGTACATAGTATATGAGTGAGTTGCACTGAAAAACTTAGAATATAAGAAACGCACAGTGTAGTACATAGTATATGAGTGAGTTGCACTGAAAAACTTAGAATATAAGAAACGCACAGTGTAGTACATAGTATATGAGTGAGTTGCACTGAAAAACTTAGAATATAAGAAACGCACAGTGTAGTACATAGTATATGAGTGAGTTGCACTGAAAAACTTAGAATATAAGAAACGCACAGTGTAGTACATAGTATATGAGTGAGTTGCACTGAAAAACTTAGAATATAAGAAACGCACAGTGTAGTACATAGTATATGAGTGAGTTGCACTGAAAAACTTAGAATATAAGAAACGCACAGTGTAGTACATAGTATATGAGTGAGTTGCACTGAAAAACTTAGAATATAAGAAACGCACAGTGTAGTACATAGTATATGAGTGAGTTGCACTGAAAAACTTAGAATATAAGAAACGCACAGTGTAGTACATAGTATATGAGTGAGTTGCACTGAAAAACTTAGAATATAAGAAACGCACAGTGTAGTACATAGTATATGAGTGAGTTGCACTGAAAAACTTAGAATATAAGAAACGCACAGTGTAGTACATAGTATATGAGTGAGTTGCACTGAAAAACTTAGAATATAAGAAACGCACAGTGTAGTACATAGTATATGAGTGAGTTGCACTGAAAAACTTAGAATATAAGAAACGCACAGTGTAGTACATAGTATATGAGTGAGTTGCACTGAAAAACTTAGAATATAAGAAACGCACAGTGTAGTACATAGTATATGAGTGAGTTGCACTGAAAAACTTAGAATATAAGAAACGCACAGTGTAGTACATAGTATATGAGTGAGTTGCACTGAAAAACTTAGAATATAAGAAACGCACAGTGTAGTACATAGTATATGAGTGAGTTGCACTGAAAAACTTAGAATATAAGAAACGCACAGTGTAGTACATAGTATATGAGTGAGTTGCACTGAAAAACTTAGAATATAAGAAACGCACAGTGTAGTACATAGTATATGAGTGAGTTGCACTGAAAAACTTAGAATATAAGAAACGCACAGTGTAGGACATAGTATATGAGTGAGTTGCACTCAAAAACTTAGAATATAAGAAACGCACAGTGTAGTACATAGTATATGAGTGAGTTGTACTGAAAAACTTAGAATATAAGAAACGCACAGTGTAGTACATAGTATATGAGTGAGTTGCACTGAAAAACTTAGAATATAAGAAACGCACAGTGTAGTACATAGTATATGAGTGAGTTGCACTGAAAAACTTAGAATTTACTGAAAAACCCGCATTACACGAAATGCACAGTGTAGTACATAGTATATGAGTGAGTTGCACTGAAAAACTTAGAATATAAGAAACGCACAGTGTAGTACATAGTATATGAGTGAGTTGCACTGAAAAACTTAGAATATAAGAAACGCACAGTGTAGTACATAGTATATGAGTGAGTTGCACTGAAAAACTTAGAATATAAGAAACGCACAGTGTAGTACATAGTATATGAGTGAGTTGCACTGAAAAACTTAGAATATAAGAAACGCACAGTGTAGTACATAGTATATGAGTGAGTTGCACTGAAAAACTTAGAATATAAGAAACGCACAGTGTAGTACATAGTATATGAGTGAGTTGCACTGAAAAACTTAGAATATAAGAAACGCACAGTGTAGTACATAGTATATGAGTGAGTTGCACTGAAAAACTTAGAATATAAGAAACGCACAGTGTAGTACATAGTATATGAGTGAGTTGCACTGAAAAACTTAGAATATAAGAAACGCACAGTGTAGTACATAGTATATGAGTGAGTTGCACTGAAAAACTTAGAATATAAGAAACGCACAGTGTAGTACATAGTATATGAGTGAGTTGCACTGAAAAACTTAGAATATAAGAAACGCACAGTGTAGTACATAGTATATGAGTGAGTTGCACTGAAAAACTTAGAATATAAGAAACGCACAGTGTAGTACATAGTATATGAGTGAGTTGCACTGAAAAACTTAGAATATAAGAAACGCACAGTGTAGTACATAGTATATGAGTGAGTTGCACTGAAAAATTAGAATATAAGAAACGCACAGTGTAGTACATAGTATATGAGTGAGTTGCACTGAAAAACTTAGAATATAAGAAACGCACAGTGTAGTACATAGTATATGAGTGAGTTGCACTGAAAAACTTAGAATATAAGAAACGCACAGTGTAGTACATAGTATATGAGTGAGTTGCACTGAAAAACTTAGAATATAAGAAACGCACAGTGTAGTACATAGTATATGAGTGAGTTGCACTGAAAAACTTAGAATATAAGAAACGCACAGTGTAGTACATAGTATATGAGTGAGTTGCACTGAAAAACTTAGAATATAAGAAACGCACAGTGTAGTACATAGTATATGAGTGAGTTGCACTGAAAAACTGAGAATATAAGAAACGCACAGTGTAGTACATAGTATATGAGTGAGTTGCACTGAAAAACTTAGAATATAAGAAACGCACAGTGTAGTACATAGTATATGAGTGAGTTGCACTGAAAAACTTAGAATATAAGAAACGCACAGTGTAGTACATAGTATATGAGTGAGTTGCACTGAAAAACTTAGAATATAAGAAACGCACAGTGTAGTACTTAGTATATGAGTGAGTTGCACTGAAAAACTTAGAATATAAGAAACGCACAGTGTAGTACATAGTATATGAGTGAGTTGCACTGAAAAACTTAGAATATAAGAAACGCACAGTGTAGTACATAGTATATGAGTGAGTTGCACTGAAAAACTTAGAATATAAGAAACGCACAGTGTAGTACATAGTATATGAGTGAGTTGCACTGAAAAACTTAGAATATAAGAAACGCACAGTGTAGTACATAGTATATGAATGAGTGAGTTGCACTGAAAAACTTAGAATATAAGAAACGCACAGTGTAGTACATAGTATATGAGTGAGTTGCACTGAAAAACTTAGAATATAAGAAACGCACAGTGCAGTACATAGTATATGAGTGAGTTGCACTGAAAAACTTAGAATATAAGAAACGCACAGTGTAGTACATAGTATATGAGTGAGTTGCACTGAAAAACTCTAGAATATAAGAAACGCACAGTGTAGTACATAGTATATGAGTGAGATGCACTGAAAAACTTAGAATATAAGAAACGCACAGTGTAGTACATAGTATATGAGTGAGTTGCACTGAAAAACTTAGAATATAAGAAACGCACAGTGTAGTACATAGTATATGAGTGAGTTGCACTGAAAAACTTAGAATATAAGAAACACACAGTGTAGTACATAGTATATGAGTGAGTTGCACTGAAAAACTTAGAATATAAGAAACGCACAGTGTTGTACATAGTATATGAGTGAGTTGCACTGAAAAACTTAGAATATAAGAAACGCACAGTGTAGTACATAGTATATGAGTGAGTTGCACTGAAAAACTTAGAATATAAGACACGCACAGTGTAGTACATAGTATATGAGTGAGTTGCACTGAAAAACTTAGAATTTACTGAAAAACCCGCATTACACGAAATGCACAGTGTAGTACATAGTATATGAGTGAGTTGCACTGAAAAACTTAGAATATAAGAAACGCACAGTGTAGTACATAGTATATGAGTGAGTTGCACTGAAAAACTTAGAATATAAGAAACGCACAGTGTAGTACATAGTATATGAGTGAGTTGCACTGAAAAACTTAGAATATAAGAAACGCACAGTGTAGTACATAGTATATGAGTGAGTTGCACTGAAAAACTTAGAATATAAGAAACGCACAGTGCAGTACATAGTATATGAGTGAGTTGCACTGAAAAACTTAGAATATAAGAAACGCACAGTGTAGTACATAGTATATGAGTGAGTTGCACTGAAAAACTTAGAATATAAGAAACGCACAGTGTAGTACATAGTATATGAGTGAGTTGCACTGAAAAACTTAGAATATAAGAAACGCACAGTGTAGTACATAGTATATGAGTGAGTTGCACTGAAAAACTTAGAATATAAGAAACGCACAGTGTAGTACATAGTATATGAGTGAGTTGCACTGAAAAACTTAGAATATAAGAAACGCACAGTGTAGTACATAGTATATGAGTGAGTTGCACTGAAAAACTTAGAATATAAGAAACGCACAGTGTAGTACATAGTATATGAGTGAGTTGCACTGAAAAACTTAGAATATAAGAAACGCACAGTGTAGTACATAGTATATGAGTGAGTTGCACTGAAAAACTTAGAATATAAGAAACGCACAGTGTAGTACATAGTATATGAGTGAGTTGCACTGAAAAACTTAGAATATAAGAAACGCACAGTGTAGTACATAGTATATGAGTGAGTTGCACTGAAAAACTTAGAATATAAGAAACGCACAGTGTAGTACATAGTATATGAGTGAGTTGCACTGAAAAACTTAGAATATAAGAAACGCACAGTGTAGTACATAGTATATGAGTGAGTTGCACTGAAAAACTTAGAATATAAGAAACGCACAGTGTAGTACATAGTATATGAGTGAGTTGCACTGAAAAACTTAGAATATAAGAAACGCACAGTGTAGTACATAGTATATGAGTGAGTTGCACTGAAAAACTTAGAATATAAGAAACGCACAGTGTAGTACATAGTATATGAGTGAGTTGCACTGAAAAACTTAGAATATAAGAAACGCACAGTGTAGTACATAGTATATGAGTGAGTTGCACTGAAAAACTTAGAATATAAGAAACGCACAGTGTAGTACATAGTATATGAGTGAGTTGCACTGAAAAACTTAGAATATAAGAAACGCACAGTGTAGTACATAGTATATGAGTGAGTTGCACTGAAAAACTTAGAATATAAGAAACGCACAGTGTAGTACATAGTATATGAGTGAGTTGCACTGAAAAACTTAGAATATAAGAAACGCACAGTGTAGTACATAGTATATGAGTGAGTTGCACTGAAAAACTTAGAATATAAGAAACGCACAGTGTAGTACATAGTATATGAGTGAGTTGCACTGAAAAACTTAGAATATAAGAAACGCACAGTGTAGTACATAGTATATGAGTGAGTTGCACTGAAAAACTTAGAATATAAGAAACGCACAGTGTAGGACATAGTATATGAGTGAGTTGCACTCAAAAACTTAGAATATAAGAAACGCACAGTGTAGTACATAGTATATGAGTGAGTTGTACTGAAAAACTTAGAATATAAGAAACGCACAGTGTAGTACATAGTATATGAGTGAGTTGCACTGAAAAACTTAGAATATAAGAAACGCACAGTGTAGTACATAGTATATGAGTGAGTTGCACTGAAAAACTTAGAATTTACTGAAAAACCCGCATTACACGAAATGCACAGTGTAGTACATAGTATATGAGTGAGTTGCACTGAAAAACTTAGAATATAAGAAACGCACAGTGTAGTACATAGTATATGAGTGAGTTGCACTGAAAAACTTAGAATATAAGAAACGCACAGTGTAGTACATAGTATATGAGTGAGTTGCACTGAAAAACTTAGAATATAAGAAACGCACAGTGTAGTACATAGTATATGAGTGAGTTGCACTGAAAAACTTAGAATATAAGAAACGCACAGTGTAGTACATAGTATATGAGTGAGTTGCACTGAAAAACTTAGAATATAAGAAACGCACAGTGTAGTACATAGTATATGAGTGAGTTGCACTGAAAAACTTAGAATATAAGAAACGCACAGTGTAGTACATAGTATATGAGTGAGTTGCACTGAAAAACTTAGAATATAAGAAACGCACAGTGTAGTACATAGTATATGAGTGAGTTGCACTGAAAAACTTAGAATATAAGAAACGCACAGTGTAGTACATAGTATATGAGTGAGTTGCACTGAAAAACTTAGAATATAAGAAACGCACAGTGTAGTACATAGTATATGAGTGAGTTGCACTGAAAAACTTAGAATTTTTGAAACGCACAGTGTAGTACATAGTATATGAGTGAGTTGCACTGAAAAACTTAGAATATAAGAAACGCACAGTGTAGTACATAGTATATGAGTGAGTTGCACTGAAAAACTTAGAATATAAGAAACGCACAGTGTAGTACATAGTATATGAGTGAGTTGCACTGAAAAATTAGAATATAAGAAACGCACAGTGTAGTACATAGTATATGAGTGAGTTGCACTGAAAAACTTAGAATATAAGAAACGCACAGTGTAGTACATAGTATATGAGTGTGTTGCACTCAAAAACTTAGAATATAAGAAACGCACAGTGTAGTACATAGTATATGAGTGAGTTGCACTGAAAAACTTAGAATATAAGAAACGCACAGTGTAGTACATAGTATATGAGTGAGTTGCACTGAAAAACTTAGAATATAAGAAACGCACAGTGTAGTACATAGTATATGAGTGAGTTGCACTGAAAAACTTAGAATATAAGAAACGCACAGTGTAGTACATAGTATATGAGTGAGTTGCACTGAAAAACTTAGAATATAAGAAACGCACAGTGTAGTACATAGTATATGAGTGAGTTGCACTGAAAAACTTAGAATATAAGAAACGCACAGTGTAGTACATAGTATATGAGTGAGTTGCACTGAAAAACTTAGAATATAAGAAACGCACAGTGTAGTACATAGTATATGAGTGAGTTGCACTGAAAAACTTAGAATATAAGAAACGCACAGTGTAGTACATAGTATATGAGTGAGTTGCACTGAAAAACTTAGAATATAAGAAACGCACAGTGTAGTACATAGTATATGAATGAGTGAGTTGCACTGAAAAACTTAGAATATAAGAAACGCACAGTGTAGTACATAGTATATGAGTGAGTTGCACTGAAAAACTTAGAATATAAGAAACGCACAGTGCAGTACATAGTATATGAGTGAGTTGCACTGAAAAACTTAGAATATAAGAAACGCACAGTGTAGTACATAGTATATGAGTGAGTTGCACTGAAAAACTCTAGAATATAAGAAACGCACAGTGTAGTACATAGTATATGAGTGAGTTGCACTAAAAAACTTAGAATATAAGAAACGCACAGTGTAGTACATAGTATATGAGTGAGTTGCACTGAAAAACTTAGAATATAAGAAACGCACAGTGTAGTACATAGTATATGAGTGAGTTGCACTCAAAAACTTAGAATATAAGAAACGCACAGTGTAGTACATAGTATATGAGTGAGTTGCACTGAAAAACTTAGAATATAAGAAACGCACAGTGTAGTACATAGTATATGAGTGAGTTGCACTGAAAAACTTAGAATATAAGAAACGCACAGTGTAGTACATAGTATATGAGTGAGTTGCACTGAAAAACTTAGAATATAAGAAACGCACAGTGTAGTACATAGTATATGAGTGAGTTGCACTGAAAAACTTAGAATATAAGAAACGCACAGTGTAGTACATAGTATATGAGTGAGTTGCACTGAAAAACTTAGAATATAAGAAACGCACAGTGTAGTACATAGTATATGAGTGAGTTGCACTGAAAAACTTAGAATATAAGAAACGCACAGTGTAGTACATAGTATATGAGTGAGTTGCACTGAAAAACTTAGAATATAAGAAACGCACAGTGTAGTACATAGTATATGAGTGAGTTGCACTGAAAAACTTAGAATATAAGAAACGCACAGTGTAGTACATAGTATATGAGTGAGTTGCACTGAAAAACTTAGAATATAAGAAACGCACAGTGTAGTACATAGTATATGAGTGAGTTGCACTGAAAAACTTAGAATATAAGAAACGCACAGTGTAGTACATAGTATATGAGTGAGTTGCACTGAAAAACTTAGAATATAAGAAACGCACAGTGTAGTACATAGTATATGAGTGAGTTGCACTGAAAAACTTAGAATATAAGAAACGCACAGTGTAGTACATAGTATATGAGTGAGTTGCACTGAAAAACTTAGAATTTACTGAAAAACCCGCATTACACGAAATGAACAGTGTAGTACATAGTATATGAGTGAGTTGCACTGAAAAACTTAGAATATAAGAAACGCACAGTGTAGTACATAGTATATGAGTGAGTTGCACTGAAAAACTTAGAATATAAGAAACGCACAGTATAGTACATAGTATATGAGTGAGTTGCACTGAAAAACTTAGAATATAAGAAACGCACAGTTTAGTACATAGTATATGAGTGAGTTGCACTGAAAAACTTAGAATATAAGAAACGCACAGTGTAGTAAATAATATATGAGTGAGTTGCACTGAAAAACTTAGAATATAAGAAACGCACAGTGTAGTACATAGTATATGAGTGAGTTGCACTGAAAAACTTAGAATATAAGAAACGCACAGTGTAGTACATAGTATATGAGTGTGTTGCACTGAAAAACTTAGAATATAAGAAACGCACAGTGTAGTACATAGTATATGAGTGAGTTGCACTGAAAAACTTAGAATATAAGAAACGCACAGTGTAGTACATAGTATATGAGTGAGTTGCACTGAAAAACTTAGAATATAAGAAACGCACAGTGTAGTACATAGTATATGAGTGAGTTGCACTGAAAAACTTAGAATATAAGAAACGCACAGTGTAGTACATAGTATATGAGTGAGTTGCACTGAAAAACTTAGAATATAAGAAACGCACAGTGTAGTACATAGTATATGAGTGAGTTGCACTGAAAAACTTAGAATATAAGAAACGCACAGTGTAGTACATAGTATATGAGTGAGTTGCACTGAAAAACTTAGAATATAAGAAACGCACAGTGTAGTACATAGTATATGAGTGAGTTGCACTGAAAAACTTAGAATATAAGAAACGCACAGTGTAGTACATAGTATATGAGTGAGTTGCACTGAAAAACTCTAGAATATAAGAAACGCACAGTGTAGTACATAGTATATGAGTGAGTTGCACTGAAAAACTTAGAATATAAGAAACGCACAGTGTAGTACATAGTATATGAGTGAGTTGCACTGAAAAACTTAGAATATAAGAAACGCACAGTGTAGTACATAGTATATGAGTGAGTTGCACTGAAAAACTTAGAATATAAGAAACGCACAGTGTAGTACATAGTATATGAGTGAGTTGCACTGAAAAACTTAGAATATAAGAAACGCACAGTGTAGTACATAGTATATGAGTGAGTTGCACTGAAAAACTTAGAATATAAGAAACGCACAGTGTAGTACATAGTATATGAGTGAGTTGCACTGAAAAACTTAGAATATAAGAAACGCACAGTGTAGTACATAGTATATGAGTGAGTTGCACTGAAAAACTTAGAATATAAGAAACGCACAGTGTAGTACATAGTATATGAGTGAGTTGCACTGAAAAACTTAGAATATAAGAAACGCACAGTGTAGTACATAGTATATGAGTGAGTTGCACTGAAAAACTTAGAATATAAGAAACGCACAGTGTAGTACATAGTATATGAGTGAGTTGCACTGAAAAAATTAGAATATAAGAAACGCACAGTGTAGTACATAGTATATGAGTGAGTTGCACTGAAAAACTTAGAATATAAGAAACGCACAGTGTAGTACATAGTATATGAGTGAGTTGCACTGAAAAACTTAGAATATAAGAAACGCACAGTGTAGTACATAGTATATGAGTGAGTTGCACTGAAAAACTTAGAATATAAGAAACGCACAGTGTAGTACATAGTATATGAGTGAGTTGCACTCAAAAACTTAGAATATAAGAAACGCACAGTGTAGTACATAGTATATGAGTGAGTTGCACTGAAAAACTTAGAATATAAGAAACGCACAGTGTAGTACATAGTATATGAGTGAGTTGCACTGAAAAACTTAGAATATAAGAAACGCACAGTGTAGTACATAGTATATGAGTGAGTTGCACTGAAAAACTTAGAATATAAGAAACGCACAGTGTAGTACATAGTATATGAGTGAGTTGCACTGAAAAACTTAGAATTTACTGAAAAACCCGCATTACACGAAATGCACAGTGTAGTACATAGTATATGAGTGAGTTGCACTGAAAAACTTAGAATATAAGAAACGCACAGTGTAGTACATAGTATATGAGTGAGTTGCACTGAAAAACTTAGAATATAAGAAACGCACAGTATAGTACATAGTATATGAGTGAGTTGCACTGAAAAACTTAGAATATAAGAAACGCACAGTGTAGTACATAGTATATGAGTGAGTTGCACTGAAAAACTTAGAATATAAGAAACGCACAGTGTAGTACATAGTATATGAGTGAGTTGCACTGAAAAACTTAGAATATAAGAAACGCACAGTGTAGTACATAGTATATGAGTGAGTTGCACTGAAAAACTTAGAATATAAGAAACGCACAGTGTAGTACATAGTATATGAGTGAGTTGCACTGAAAAACTTAGAATATAAGAAACGCACAGTGTAGTACATAGTATATGAGTGAGTTGCACTGAAAAACTTAGAATATAAGAAACGCACAGTGTAGTACATAGTATATGAGTGAGTTGCACTGAAAAACTTAGAATATAAGAAACGCACAGTGTAGTACATAGTATATGAGTGAGTTGCACTGAAAAACTTAGAATATAAGAAACGCACAGTGTAGTACATAGTATATGAGTGAGTTGCACTGAAAAACTTAGAATATAAGAAACGCACAGTGTAGTACATAGTATATGAATGAGTGAGTTGCACTGAAAAACTTAGAATATAAGAAACGCACAGTGTAGTACATAGTATATGAGTGAGTTGCACTGAAAAACTTAGAATATAAGAAACGCACAGTGTAGTACATAGTATATGAGTGAGTTGCACTGAAAAACTTAGAATATAAGAAACGCACAGTATAGTACATAGTATATGAGTGAGTTGCACTGAAAAACTTAGAATATAAGAAACGCACAGTGTAGTACATAGTATATGAGTTAGTTGCACTGAAAAACTTAGAATATAAGAAACGCACAGTGTAGTACATAGTATATGAGTGAGTTGCACTGAAAAACTTAGAATATAAGAAACGCACAGTGTAGTACATAGTATATGAGTGAGTTGCACTGAAAAACTTAGAATATAAGAAACGCACAGTGTAGTACATAGTATATGAGTGAGTTGCACTGAAAAACTTAGAATATAAGAAACGCACAGTGTAGTACATAGTATATGAGTGAGTTGCACTGAAAAATTAGAATATAAGAAACGCACAGTGTAGTACATAGTATATGAGTGAGTTGCACTGAAAAACTTAGAATATAAGAAACGCACAGTGTAGTACATAGTATATGAGTGAGTTGCACTGAAAAACTTAGAATATAAGAAACGCACAGTGTAGTACATAGTATATGAGTGAGTTGCACTGAAAAACTTAGAATATAAGAAACGCACAGTGTAGTACATAGTATATGAGTGAGTTGCACTGAAAAACTTAGAATATAAGAAACGCACAGTGTAGTACATAGTATATGAGTGAGTTGCACTGAAAAACTTAGAATTTACTGAAAAACCCGCATTACACGAAATGCACAGTGTATTACATAGTATATGAGTGAGTTGCACTGAAAAACTTAGAATATAAGAAACGCACAGTGTAGTACATAGTATATGAGTGAGTTGCACTGAAAAACTTAGAATATAAGAAACGCACAGTGTAGTACATAGTATATGAGTGAGTTGCACTGAAAAACTTAGAATATAAGAAACGCACAGTGTAGTACATAGTATATGAGTGAGTTGCACTGAAAAACTTAGAATATAAGAAACGCACAGTGTAGTACATAGTATATGAGTGAGTTGCACTGAAAAACTTAGAATATAAGAAACGCACAGTGTAGTACATAGTATATGAGTGAGTTGCACTGAAAAACTTAGAATATAAGAAACGCACAGTGTAGTACATAGTATATGAGTGAGTTGCACTGAAAAACTTAGAATATAAGAAACGCACAGTGTAGTACATAGTATATGAGTGAGTTGCACTGAAAAACTTAGAATATAAGAAACGCACAGTGTAGTACATAGTATATGAGTGAGTTGCACTGAAAAATTAGAATATAAGAAACGCACAGTGTAGTACATAGTATATGAGTGAGTTGCACTGAAAAACTTAGAATATAAGAAACGCACAGTGTAGTACATAGTATATGAGTGAGTTGCACTCAAAAACTTAGAATATAAGAAACGCACAGTGTAGTACATAGTATATGAGTGAGTTGCACTCAAAAACTTAGAATATAAGAAACGCACAGTGTAGTACATAGTATATGAGTGAGTTGCACTCAAAAACTTAGAATATAAGAAACGCACAGTATAGTACATAGTATATGAGTGAGTTGCACTGAAAAACTTAGAATATAAGAAACGCACAGTTTAGTACATAGTATATGAGTGAGTTGCACTGAAAAACTTAGAATATAAGAAACGCACAGTGTAGTAAATAATATATGAGTGAGTTGCACTGAAAAACTTAGAATATAAGAAACGCACAGTGTAGTACATAGTATATGAGTGAGTTGCACTGAAAAACTTAGAATATAAGAAACGCACAGTGTAGTACATAGTATATGAGTGTGTTGCACTGAAAAACTTAGAATATAAGAAACGCACAGTGTAGTACATAGTATATGAGTGAGTTGCACTGAAAAACTTAGAATCTAAGAAACGCACAGTGTAGTACATAGTATATGAGTGAGTTGCACTGAAAAACTTAGAATCTAAGAAACGCACAGTGTAGTACATAGTATATGAGTGAGTTGCACTGAAAAACTTAGAATATAAGAAACGCACAGTGTAGTACATAGTATATGAGTGAGTTGCACTGAAAAACTTAGAATATAAGAAACGCACAGTGTAGTACATAGTATATGAGTGAGTTGCACTGAAAAACTTAGAATATAAGAAACGCACAGTGTAGTACATAGTATATGAGTGAGTTGCACTGAAAAACTTAGAATATAAGAAACGCACAGTGTAGTACATAGTATATGAGTGAGTTGCACTGAAAAACTTAGAATATAAGAAACGCACAGTGTAGTACATAGTATATGAGTGAGTTGCACTGAAAAACTCTAGAATATAAGAAACGCACAGTGTAGTACATAGTATATGAGTGAGTTGCACTGAAAAACTTAGAATATAAGAAACGCACAGTGTAGTACATAGTATATGAGTGAGTTGCACTGAAAAACTTAGAATATAAGAAACGCACAGTGTAGTACATAGTATATGAGTGAGTTGCACTCAAAAACTTAGAATATAAGAAACGCACAGTGTAGTACATAGTATATGAGTGAGTTGCACTCAAAAACTTAGAATATAAGAAACGCACAGTGTAGTACATAGTATATGAGTGAGTTGCACTGAAAAACTTAGAATATAAGAAACGCACAGTGTAGTACATAGTATATGAGTGAGTTGCACTGAAAAACTTAGAATATAAGAAACGCACAGTGTAGTACATAGTATATGAGTGAGTTGCACTGAAAAACTTAGAATATAAGAAACGCACAGTGTAGTACATAGTATATGAGTGAGTTGCACTGAAAAACTTAGAATATAAGAAACGCACAGTGTAGTACATAGTATATGAGTGAGTTGCACTGAAAAACTTAGAATATAAGAAACGCACAGTGTAGTACATAGTATATGAGTGAGTTGCTTTGAAAAACTTAGAATATAAGAAACGCACAGTGTAGTACATAGTATATGAGTGAGTTGCACTGAAAAACTTAGAATATAAGAAACGCACAGTGTAGTACATAGTATATGAGTGAGTTGCACTGAAAAACTTAGAATATAAGAAACGCACAGTGTAGTACATAGTATATGAGTGAGTTGCACTGAAAAACTTAGAATATAAGAAACGCACAGTGTAGTACATAGTATATGAGTGAGTTGCACTGAAAAACTTAGAATATAAGAAACGCACAGTGTAGTACATAGTATATGAGTGAGTTGCACTGAAAAACTTAGAATATAAGAAACGCACAGTGTAGTACATAGTATATGAGTGAGTTGCACTGAAAAACTTAGAATATAAGAAACGCACAGTGTAGTACATAGTATATGAGTGAGTTGCACTGAAAAACTTAGAATATAAGAAACGCACAGTGTAGTACATAGTATATGAGTGAGTTGCACTGAAAAACTTAGAATATAAGAAACGCACAGTGTAGTACATAGTATATGAGTGAGTTGCACTGAAAAACTTAGAATATAAGAAACGCACAGTGTAGTACATAGTATATGAGTGAGTTGCACTGAAAAACTTAGAATATAAGAAACGCACAGTGTAGTACATAGTATATGAGTGAGTTGCACTGAAAAATTAGAATATAAGAAACGCACAGTGTAGTACATAGTATATGAGTGAGTTGCACTCAAAAACTTAGAATATAAGAAACGCACAGTGTAGTACATAGTATATGAGTGAGTTGCACTGAAAAACTTAGAATATAAGAAACGCACAGTGTAGTACATAGTATATGAGTGAGTTGCACTGAAAAACTTAGAATATAAGAAACGCACAGTGTAGTACATAGTATATGAGTGAGTTGCACTGAAAAACTTAGAATTTACTGAAAAACCCGCATTACACGAAATGCACAGTGTAGTACATAGTATATGAGTGAGTTGCACTGAAAAACTTAGAATATAAGAAACGCACAGTGTAGTACATAGTATATGAGTGAGTTGCACTGAAAAACTTAGAATATAAGAAACGCACAGTGTAGTACATAGTATATGAGTGAGTTGCACTGAAAAACTTAGAATATAAGAAACGCACAGTGTAGTACATAGTATATGAGTGAGTTGCACTGAAAAACTTAGAATATAAGAAACGCACAGTGTAGTACATAGTATATGAGTGAGTTGCACTGAAAAACTTAGAATATAAGAAACGCACAGTGTAGTACATAGTATATGAGTGAGTTGCACTGAAAAACTTAGAATATAAGAAACGCACAGTGTAGTACATAGTATATGAGTGAGTTGCACTGAAAAACTTAGAATATAAGAAACGCACAGTGTAGTACATAGTATATGAGTGAGTTGCACTGAAAAACTTAGAATATAAGAAACGCACAGTGTAGTACATAGTATATGAGTGAGTTGCACTGAAAAACTTAGAATCTAAGAAACGCACAGTGTAGTACATAGTATATGAGTGAGTTGCACTGAAAAACTTAGAATCTAAGAAACGCACAGTGTAGTACATAGTATATGAGTGAGTTGCACTGAAAAACTTAGAATCTAAGAAACGCACAGTGTAGTACATAGTATATGAGTGAGTTGCACTGAAAAACTTAGAATCTAAGAAACGCACAGTGTAGTACATAGTATATGAGTGAGTTGCACTGAAAAACTTAGAATCTAAGAAACGCACAGTGTAGTACATAGTATATGAGTGAGTTGCACTGAAAAACTTAGAATATAAGAAACGCACAGTGTAGTACATAGTATATGAATGAGTGAGTTGCACTGAAAAACTTAGAATATAAGAAACGCACAGTGTAGTACATAGTATATGAGTGAGTTGCACTCAAAAACTTAGAATATAAGAAACGCACAGTGTAGTACATAGTATATGAGTGAGTTGTACTGAAAAACTTAGAATATAAGAAACGCACAGTGTAGTACATAGTATATGAGTGAGTTGCACTGAAAAACTTAGAATATAAGAAACGCACAGTGTAGTACATAGTATATGAGTGAGTTGCACTGAAAAACTTAGAATTTACTGAAAAACCCGCATTACACGAAATGCACAGTGTAGTACATAGTATATGAGTGAGTTGCACTGAAAAACTTAGAATATAAGAAACGCACAGTGTAGTACATAGTATATGAGTGAGTTGCACTGAAAAACTTAGAATATAAGAAACGCACAGTGTAGTACATAGTATATGAGTGAGTTGCACTGAAAAACTTAGAATATAAGAAACGCACAGTGTAGTACATAGTATATGAGTGAGTTGCACTGAAAAACTTAGAATATAAGAAACGCACAGTGTAGTACATAGTATATGAGTGAGTTGCACTGAAAAACTTAGAATATAAGAAACGCACAGTGTAGTACATAGTATATGAGTGAGTTGCACTGAAAAACTTAGAATATAAGAAACGCACAGTGTAGTACATAGTATATGAGTGAGTTGCTTTGAAAAACTTAGAATATAAGAAACGCACAGTGTAGTACATAGTATATGAGTGAGTTGCACTGAAAAACTTAGAATATAAGAAACGCACAGTGTAGTACATAGTATATGAGTGAGTTGCACTGAAAAACTTAGAATATAAGAAACGCACAGTGTAGTACATAGTATATGAGTGAGTTGCACTGAAAAACTTAGAATATAAGAAACGCACAGTGTAGTACATAGTATATGAGTGAGTTGCACTGAAAAACTTAGAATATAAGAAACGCACAGTGTAGTACATAGTATATGAGTGAGTTGCACTGAAAAACTTAGAATATAAGAAACGCACAGTGTAGTACATAGTATATGAGTGAGTTGCACTGAAAAACTTAGAATATAAGAAACGCACAGTGTAGTACATAGTATATGAGTGAGTTGCACTGAAAAACTTAGAATATAAGAAACGCACAGTGTAGTACATAGTATATGAGTGAGTTGCACTGAAAAACTTAGAATATAAGAAACGCACAGTGTAGTACATAGTATATGAGTGAGTTGCACTGAAAAACTTAGAATATAAGAAACGCACAGTGTAGTACATAGTATATGAGTGAGTTGCACTGAAAAACTTAGAATATAAGAAACGCACAGTGTAGTACATAGTATATGAGTGAGTTGCACTGAAAAATTAGAATATAAGAAACGCACAGTGTAGTACATAGTATATGAGTGAGTTGCACTCAAAAACTTAGAATATAAGAAACGCACAGTGTAGTACATAGTATATGAGTGAGTTGCACTGAAAAACTTAGAATATAAGAAACGCACAGTGTAGTACATAGTATATGAGTGAGTTGCACTGAAAAACTTAGAATATAAGAAACGCACAGTGTAGTACATAGTATATGAGTGAGTTGCACTGAAAAACTTAGAATTTACTGAAAAACCCGCATTACACGAAATGCACAGTGTAGTACATAGTATATGAGTGAGTTGCACTGAAAAACTTAGAATATAAGAAACGCACAGTGTAGTACATAGTATATGAGTGAGTTGCACTGAAAAACTTAGAATATAAGAAACGCACAGTGTAGTACATAGTATATGAGTGAGTTGCACTGAAAAACTTAGAATATAAGAAACGCACAGTGTAGTACATAGTATATGAGTGAGTTGCACTGAAAAACTTAGAATATAAGAAACGCACAGTGTAGTACATAGTATATGAGTGAGTTGCACTGAAAAACTTAGAATATAAGAAACGCACAGTGTAGTACATAGTATATGAGTGAGTTGCACTGAAAAACTTAGAATATAAGAAACGCACAGTGTAGTACATAGTATATGAGTGAGTTGCACTGAAAAACTTAGAATATAAGAAACGCACAGTGTAGTACATAGTATATGAGTGAGTTGCACTGAAAAACTTAGAATATAAGAAACGCACAGTGTAGTACATAGTATATGAGTGAGTTGCACTGAAAAACTTAGAATCTAAGAAACGCACAGTGTAGTACATAGTATATGAGTGAGTTGCACTGAAAAACTTAGAATCTAAGAAACGCACAGTGTAGTACATAGTATATGAGTGAGTTGCACTGAAAAACTTAGAATCTAAGAAACGCACAGTGTAGTACATAGTATATGAGTGAGTTGCACTGAAAAACTTAGAATCTAAGAAACGCACAGTGTAGTACATAGTATATGAGTGAGTTGCACTGAAAAACTTAGAATCTAAGAAACGCACAGTGTAGTACATAGTATATGAGTGAGTTGCACTGAAAAACTTAGAATATAAGAAACGCACAGTGTAGTACATAGTATATGAATGAGTGAGTTGCACTGAAAAACTTAGAATATAAGAAACGCACAGTGTAGTACATAGTATATGAGTGAGTTGCACTCAAAAACTTAGAATATAAGAAACGCACAGTGTAGTACATAGTATATGAGTGAGTTGTACTGAAAAACTTAGAATATAAGAAACGCACAGTGTAGTACATAGTATATGAGTGAGTTGCACTGAAAAACTTAGAATATAAGAAACGCACAGTGTAGTACATAGTATATGAGTGAGTTGCACTGAAAAACTTAGAATTTACTGAAAAACCCGCATTACACGAAATGCACAGTGTAGTACATAGTATATGAGTGAGTTGCACTGAAAAACTTAGAATATAAGAAACGCACAGTGTAGTACATAGTATATGAGTGAGTTGCACTGAAAAACTTAGAATATAAGAAACGCACAGTGTAGTACATAGTATATGAGTGAGTTGCACTGAAAAACTTAGAATATAAGAAACGCACAGTGTAGTACATAGTATATGAGTGAGTTGCACTGAAAAACTTAGAATATAAGAAACGCACAGTGTAGTACATAGTATATGAGTGAGTTGCACTGAAAAACTTAGAATATAAGAAACGCACAGTGTAGTACATAGTATATGAGTGAGTTGCACTGAAAAACTTAGAATATAAGAAACGCACAGTGTAGTACATAGTATATGAGTGAGTTGCACTGAAAATCTTAGAATATAAGAAACGCACAGTGTAGTACATAGTATATGAGTGAGTTGCACTGAAAAACTTAGAATATAAGAAACGCACAGTGTAGTACATAGTATATGAGTGAGTTGCACTGAAAAACTTAGAATATAAGAAACGCACAGTGTAGTACATAGTATATGAGTGAGTTGCACTGAAAAACTTAGAATATAAGAAACGCACAGTGTAGTACATAGTATATGAGTGAGTTGCACTGAAAAACTTAGAATATAAGAAACGCACAGTGTAGTACATAGTATATGAGTGAGTTGCACTGAAAAACTTAGAATATAAGAAACGCACAGTGTAGTACATAGTATATGAGTGAGTTGCACTGAAAAATTAGAATATAAGAAACGCACAGTGTAGTACATAGTATATGAGTGAGTTGCACTGAAAAACTTAGAATATAAGAAACGCACAGTGTAGTACATAGTATATGAGTGTGTTGCACTCAAAAACTTAGAATATAAGAAACGCACAGTGTAGTACATAGTATATGAGTGAGTTGCACTGAAAAACTTAGAATATAAGAAACGCACAGTGTAGTACATAGTATATGAGTGAGTTGCACTGAAAAACTTAGAATATAAGAAACGCACAGTGTAGTACATAGTATATGAGTGAGTTGCACTGAAAAACTTAGAATTTACTGAAAAACCCGCATTACACGAAATGCACAGTGTATTACATAGTATATGAGTGAGTTGCACTGAAAAACTTAGAATATAAGAAACGCACAGTGTAGTACATAGTATATGAGTGAGTTGCACTGAAAAACTTAGAATATAAGAAACGCACAGTATAGTACATAGTATATGAGTGAGTTGCACTGAAAAACTTAGAATATAAGAAACGCACAGTGTAGTACATAGTATATGAGTGAGTTGCACTGAAAAACTTAGAATATAAGAAACGCACAGTGTAGTACATAGTATATGAGTGAGTTGCACTGAAAAACTTAGAATATAAGAAACGCACAGTGTAGTACATAGTATATGAGTGAGTTGCACTGAAAAACTTAGAATATAAGAAACGCACAGTGTAGTACATAGTATATGAGTGAGTTGCACTGAAAAACTTAGAATATAAGAAACGCACAGTGTAGTACATAGTATATGAGTGAGTTGCACTGAAAAACTTAGAATATAAGAAACGCACAGTGTAGTACATAGTATATGAGTGAGTTGCACTGAAAAACTTAGAATATAAGAAACGCACAGTGTAGTACATAGTATATGAGTGAGTTGCACTGAAAAACTTAGAATATAAGAAACGCACAGTGTAGTACATAGTATATGAGTGAGTTGCACTGAAAAACTTAGAATATAAGAAACGCACAGTGTAGTACATAGTATATGAATGAGTGAGTTGCACTGAAAAACTTAGAATATAAGAAACGCACAGTGTAGTACATAGTATATGAGTGAGTTGCACTGAAAAACTTAGAATATAAGAAACGCACAGTGCAGTACATAGTATATGAGTGAGTTGCACTGAAAAACTTAGAATATAAGAAACGCACAGTGTAGTACATAGTATATGAGTGAGTTGCACTGAAAAACTCTAGAATATAAGAAACGCACAGTGTAGTACATAGTATATGAGTGAGTTGCACTAAAAAACTTAGAATATAAGAAACGCACAGTGTAGTACATAGTATATGAGTGAGTTGCACTGAAAAACTTAGAATATAAGAAACGCACAGTGTAGTACATAGTATATGAGTGAGTTGCACTGAAAAACTTAGAATATAAGAAACGCACAGTGTAGTACATAGTATATGAGTGAGTTGCACTGAAAAACTTAGAATATAAGAAACGCACAGTGTAGTACATAGTATATGAGTGAGTTGCACTGAAAAACTTAGAATATAAGAAACGCACAGTGTAGTACATAGTATATGAGTGAGTTGCACTGAAAAACTTAGAATATAAGAAACGCACAGTGTAGTACATAGTATATGAGTGAGTTGCACTGAAAAACTTAGAATATAAGAAACGCACAGTGTAGTACATAGTATATGAGTGAGTTGCACTGAAAAACTTAGAATATAAGAAACGCACAGTGTAGTACATAGTATATGAGTGAGTTGCACTGAAAAACTTAGAATATAAGAAACGCACAGTGTAGTACATAGTATATGAGTGAGTTGCACTGAAAAACTTAGAATATAAGAAACGCACAGTGTAGTACATAGTATATGAGTGAGTTGCACTGAAAAACTTAGAATATAAGAAACGCACAGTGTAGTACATAGTATATGAGTGAGTTGCACTGAAAAATTAGAATATAAGAAACGCACAGTGTAGTACATAGTATATGAGTGAGTTGCACTGAAAAACTTAGAATATAAGAAACGCACAGTGTAGTACATAGTATATGAGTGAGTTGCACTCAAAAACTTAGAATATAAGAAACGCACAGTGTAGTACATAGTATATGAGTGAGTTGCACTGAAAAACTTAGAATATAAGAAACGCACAGTGTAGTACATAGTATATGAGTGAGTTGCACTGAAAAACTTAGAATATAAGAAACGCACAGTGTAGTACATAGTATATGAGTGAGTTGCACTGAAAAACTTAGAATTTACTGAAAAACCCGCATTACACGAAATGCACAGTGTAGTACATAGTATATGAGTGAGTTGCACTGAAAAACTTAGAATATAAGAAACGCACAGTGTAGTACATAGTATATGAGTGAGTTGCACTGAAAAACTTAGAATATAAGAAACGCACAGTATAGTACATAGTATATGAGTGAGTTGCACTGAAAAACTTAGAATATAAGAAACGCACAGTGTAGTACATAGTATATGAGTGAGTTGCACTGAAAAACTTAGAATATAAGAAACGCACAGTGTAGTAAATAATATATGAGTGAGTTGCACTGAAAAACTTAGAATATAAGAAACGCACAGTGTAGTACATAGTATATGAGTGAGTTGCACTGAAAAACTTAGAATATAAGAAACGCACAGTGTAGTACATAGTATATGAGTGTGTTGCACTGAAAAACTTAGAATATAAGAAACGCACAGTGTAGTACATAGTATATGAGTGAGTTGCACTGAAAAACTTAGAATATAAGAAACGCACAGTGTAGTACATAGTATATGAGTGAGTTGCACTGAAAAACTTAGAATATAAGAAACGCACAGTGTAGTACATAGTATATGAGTGAGTTGCACTGAAAAACTTAGAATATAAGAAACGCACAGTGTAGTACATAGTATATGAGTGAGTTGCACTGAAAAACTTAGAATATAAGAAACGCACAGTGTAGTACATAGTATATGAGTGAGTTGCACTGAAAAACTTAGAATATAAGAAACGCACAGTGTAGTACATAGTATATGAGTGAGTTGCACTGAAAAACTTAGAATATAAGAAACGCACAGTGTAGTACATAGTATATGAGTGAGTTGCACTGAAAAACTTAGAATATAAGAAACGCACAGTGTAGTACATAGTATATGAGTGAGTTGCACTGAAAAACTTAGAATATAAGAAACGCACAGTGTAGTACATAGTATATGAGTGAGTTGCACTGAAAAACTCTAGAATATAAGAAACGCACAGTGTAGTACATAGTATATGAGTGAGTTGCACTGAAAAACTTAGAATATAAGAAACGCACAGTGTAGTACATAGTATATGAGTGAGTTGCACTGAAAAACTTAGAATATAAGAAACGCACAGTGTAGTACATAGTATATGAGTGAGTTGCACTCAAAAACTTAGAATATAAGAAACGTACAGTGTAGTACATAGTATATGAGTGAGTTGCACTGAAAAACTTAGAATATAAGAAACGCACAGTGTAGTACATAGTATATGAGTGAGTTGCACTGAAAAACTTAGAATATAAGAAACGCACAGTGTAGTACATAGTATATGAGTGAGTTGCACTGAAAAACTTAGAATATAAGAAACGCACAGTGTAGTACATAGTATATGAGTGAGTTGCACTGAAAAACTTAGAATATAAGAAACGCACAGTGTAGTGCATAGTATATGAGTGAGTTGCACTGAAAAACTTAGAATATAAGAAACGCACAGTGTAGTACATAGTATATGAGTGAGTTGCACTGAAAAACTTAGAATATAAGAAACGCACAGTGTAGTACATAGTATATGAGTGAGTTGCACTGAAAAAATTAGAATATAAGAAACGCACAGTGTAGTACATAGTATATGAGTGAGTTGCACTGAAAAACTTAGAATATAAGAAACGCACAGTGTAGTACATAGTATATGAGTGAGTTGCACTGAAAAACTTAGAATATAAGAAACGCACAGTGTAGTACATAGTATATGAGTGAGTTGCACTGAAAAACTTAGAATATAAGAAACGCACAGTGTAGTACATAGTATATGAGTGAGTTGCACTCAAAAACTTAGAATATAAGAAACGCACAGTGTAGTACATAGTATATGAGTGAGTTGCACTGAAAAACTTAGAATATAAGAAACGCACAGTGTAGTACATAGTATATGAGTGAGTTGCACTGAAAAACTTAGAATATAAGAAACGCACAGTGTAGTACATAGTATATGAGTGAGTTGCACTGAAAAACTTAGAATATAAGAAACGCACAGTGTAGTACATAGTATATGAGTGAGTTGCACTGAAAAACTTAGAATTTACTGAAAAACCCGCATTACACGAAACGCACAGTGTAGTACATAGTATATGAGTGAGTTGCACTGAAAAACTTAGAATATAAGAAACGCACAGTGTAGTACATAGTATATGAGTGAGTTGCACTGAAAAACTTAGAATATAAGAAACGCACAGTGTAGTACATAGTATATGAGTGAGTTGCACTGAAAAACTTAGAATATAAGAAACGCACAGTGTAGTACATAGTATATGAGTGAGTTGCACTGAAAAACTTAGAATATAAGAAACGCACAGTGTAGTACATAGTATATGAGTGAGTTGCACTGAAAAACTTAGAATATAAGAAACGCACAGTGTAGTACATAGTATATGAGTGAGTTGCACTGAAAAATTAGAATATAAGAAACGCACAGTGTAGTACATAGTATATGAGTGAGTTGCACTGAAAAACTTAGAATATAAGAAACGCACAGTGTAGTACATAGTATATGAGTGAGTTGCACTCAAAAACTTAGAATATAAGAAACGCACAGTGTAGTACATAGTATATGAGTGAGTTGCACTGAAAAACTTAGAATATAAGAAACGCACAGTGTAGTACATAGTATATGAGTGAGTTGCACTGAAAAACTTAGAATATAAGAAACGCACAGTGTAGTACATAGTATATGAGTGAGTTGCACTGAAAAACTTAGAATTTACTGAAAAACCCGCATTACACGAAATGCACAGTGTAGTACATAGTATATGAGTGAGTTGCACTGAAAAACTTAGAATATAAGAAACGCACAGTGTAGTACATAGTATATGAGTGAGTTGCACTGAAAAACTTAGAATATAAGAAACGCACAGTATAGTACATAGTATATGAGTGAGTTGCACTGAAAAACTTAGAATATAAGAAACGCACAGTGTAGTACATAGTATAATGAGTGAGTTGCACTGAAAAACTTAGAATATAAGAAACGCACAGTGTAGTAAATAATATATGAGTGAGTTGCACTGAAAAACTTAGAATATAAGAAACGCACAGTGTAGTACATAGTATATGAGTGAGTTGCACTGAAAAACTTAGAATATAAGAAACGCACAGTGTAGTACATAGTATATGAGTGTGTTGCACTGAAAAACTTAGAATATAAGAAACGCACAGTGTAGTACATAGTATATGAGTGAGTTGCACTGAAAAACTTAGAATATAAGAAACGCACAGTGTAGTACATAGTATATGAGTGAGTTGCACTGAAAAACTTAGAATATAAGAAACGCACAGTGTAGTACATAGTATATGAGTGAGTTGCACTGAAAAACTTAGAATATAAGAAACGCACAGTGTAGTACATAGTATATGAGTGAGTTGCACTGAAAAACTTAGAATATAAGAAACGCACAGTGTAGTACATAGTATATGAGTGAGTTGCACTGAAAAACTTAGAATATAAGAAACGCACAGTGTAGTACATAGTATATGAGTGAGTTGCACTGAAAAACTTAGAATATAAGAAACGCACAGTGTAGTACATAGTATATGAGTGAGTTGCACTCAAAAACTTAGAATATAAGAAACGCACAGTGTAGTACATAGTATATGAGTGAGTTGCACTGAAAAACTTAGAATATAAGAAACGCACAGTGTAGTACATAGTATATGAGTGAGTTGCACTGAAAAACTTAGAATATAAGAAACGCACAGTGTAGTACATAGTATATGAGTGAGTTGCACTGAAAAACTTAGAATATAAGAAACGCACAGTGTAGTACATAGTATATGAGTGAGTTGCACTGAAAAACTTAGAATATAAGAAACGCACAGTGTAGTACATAGTATATGAGTGAGTTGCACTGAAAAACTTAGAATATAAGAAACGCACAGTGTAGTACATAGTATATGAGTGAGTTGCACTGAAAAAATTAGAATATAAGAAACGCACAGTGTAGTACATAGTATATGAGTGAGTTGCACTGAAAAACTTAGAATATAAGAAACGCACAGTGTAGTACATAGTATATGAGTGAGTTGCACTGAAAAACTTAGAATATAAGAAACGCACAGTGTAGTACATAGTATATGAGTGAGTTGCACTGAAAAACTTAGAATATAAGAAACGCACAGTGTAGTACATAGTATATGAGTGAGTTGCACTGAAAAACTTAGAATATAAGAAACGCACAGTGTAGTACATAGTATATGAGTGAGTTGCACTGAAAAACTTAGAATATAAGAAACGCACAGTGTAGTACATAGTATATGAGTGAGTTGCACTGAAAAACTTAGAATATAAGAAACGCACAGTGTAGTACATAGTATATGAGTGAGTTGCACTGAAAAACTTAGAATATAAGAAACGCACAGTGTAGTACATAGTATATGAGTGAGTTGCACTGAAAAACTTAGAATTTACTGAAAAACCCGCATTACACGAAATGCACAGTGTAGTACATAGTATATGAGTGAGTTGCACTGAAAAACTTAGAATATAAGAAACGCACAGTGTAGTACATAGTATATGAGTGAGTTGCACTGAAAAACTTAGAATATAAGAAACGCACAGTATAGTACATAGTATATGAGTGAGTTGCACTGAAAAACTTAGAATATAAGAAACGCACAGTGTAGTACATAGTATATGAGTGAGTTGCACTGAAAAACTTAGAATATAAGAAACGCACAGTGTAGTACATAGTATATGAGTGAGTTGCACTGAAAAACTTAGAATATAAGAAACGCACAGTGTAGTACATAGTATATGAGTGAGTTGCACTGAAAAACTTAGAATATAAGAAACGCACAGTGTAGTACATAGTATATGAGTGAGTTGCACTGAAAAACTTAGAATATAAGAAACGCACAGTGTAGTACATAGTATATGAGTGAGTTGCACTGAAAAACTTAGAATATAAGAAACGCACAGTGTAGTACATAGTATATGAGTGAGTTGCACTGAAAAACTTAGAATATAAGAAACGCACAGTGTAGTACATAGTATATGAGTGAGTTGCACTGAAAAACTTAGAATATAAGAAACGCACAGTGTAGTACATAGTATATGAGTGAGTTGCACTGAAAAACTTAGAATATAAGAAACGCACAGTGTAGTACATAGTATATGAATGAGTGAGTTGCACTGAAAAACTTAGAATATAAGAAACGCACAGTGTAGTACATAGTATATGAGTGAGTTGCACTGAAAAAATTAGAATATAAGAAACGCACAGTGTAGTACATAGTATATGAGTGAGTTGCACTGAAAAACTTAGAATATAAGAAACGCACAGTGTAGTACATAGTATATGAGTGAGTTGCACTGAAAAACTTAGAATATAAGAAACGCACAGTGTAGTACATAGTATATGAGTGAGTTGCACTGAAAAACTTAGAATATAAGAAACGCACAGTGTAGTACATAGTATATGAGTGAGTTGCACTCAAAAACTTAGAATATAAGAAACGCACAGTGTAGTACATAGTATATGAGTGAGTTGCACTGAAAAACTTAGAATATAAGAAACGCACAGTGTAGTACATAGTATATGAGTGAGTTGCACTGAAAAACTTAGAATATAAGAAACGCACAGTGTAGTACATAGTATATGAGTGAGTTGCACTGAAAAACTTAGAATATAAGAAACGCACAGTGTAGTACATAGTATATGAGTGAGTTGCACTGAAAAACTTAGAATATAAGAAACGCACAGTGTAGTACATAGTATATGAGTGAGTTGCACTGAAAAACTTAGAATATAAGAAACGCACAGTGTAGTACATAGTATATGAGTGAGTTGCACTGAAAAACTTAGAATATAAGAAACGCACAGTGTAGTACATAGTATATGAATGAGTGAGTTGCACTGAAAAACTTAGAATATAAGAAACGCACAGTGTAGTACATAGTATATGAGTGAGTTGCACTGAAAAACTTAGAATATAAGAAACGCACAGTGTAGTACATAGTATATGAGTGAGTTGCACTGAAAAACTTAGAATATAAGAAACGCACAGTGTAGTACATAGTATATGAGTGAGTTGCACTGAAAAACTTAGAATATAAGAAACGCACAGTGTAGTACATAGTATATGAGTGAGTTGCACTGAAAAACTTAGAACATAAGAAACGCACAGTGTAGTACATAGTATATGAGTGAGTTGCACTGAAAAACTTAGAACATAAGAAACGCACAGTGTAGTACATAGTATATGAGTGAGTTGCACTGAAAAACTTAGAACATAAGAAACGCACAGTGTAGTACATAGTATATGAGTGAGTTGCACTGAAAAACTTAGAACATAAGAAACGCACAGTGTAGTACATAGTATATGAGTGAGTTGCACTGAAAAACTTAGAACATAAGAAACGCACAGTGTAGTACATAGTATATGAGTGAGTTGCACTGAAAAACTTAGAACATAAGAAACGCACAGTGTAGTACATAGTATATGAGTGAGTTGCACTGAAAAACTTAGAATATAAGAAACGCACAGTGTAGTACATAGTATATGAGTGAGTTGCACTGAAAAACTTAGAATATAAGAAACGCACAGTGTAGTACATAGTATATGAGTGAGTTTCACTCAAAAACTTAGAATATAAGAAACGCACAGTGTAGTACATAGTATATGAGTGAGTTGCACTGAAAAACTTAGAATATAAGAAACGCACAGTGTAGTACATAGTATATGAGTGAGTTGCACTCAAAAACTTAGAATATAAGAAACGCACAGTGTAGTACATAGTATATGAGTGAGTTGCACTCAAAAACTTAGAATATAAGAAACGCACAGTGTAGTACATAGTATATGAGTGAGTTGCACTCAAAAACTTAGAATATAAGAAACGCACACTGTAGTACATAGTATATGAGTGAGTTGCACTGAAAAACTTAGAATATAAGAAACGCACAGTGTAGTACATAGTATATGAGTGAGTTGCACTGAAAAACTTAGAATATAAGAAACGCACAGTGTAGTACATAGTATATGAGTGAGTTGCACTGAAAAACTTAGAATATAAGAAACGCACAGTGTAGTACATAGTATATGAGTGAGTTGCACTGAAAAACTTAGAATATAAGAAACGCACAGTGTAGTACATAGTATATGAGTGAGTTGCACTGAAAAACTTAGAATATAAGAAACGCACAGTGTAGTACATAGTATATGAGTGAGTTGCACTCAAAAACTTAGAATATAAGAAACGCACAGTGTAGTACATAGTATATGAGTGAGTTGCAATGAAAAACTTAGAATATAAGAAACGCACAGTGTAGTACATAGTATATGAGTGAGTTGCACTGAAAAACTTAGAATATAAGAAAAGCACAGTGTAGTACATAGTATATGAGTGAGTTGCACTGAAAAACTTAGAATATAAGAAACGCACAGTGTAGTACATAGTATATGAGTGAGTTGCACTGAAAAACTTAGAATTTACTGAAAAACCCGCATTACACGAAATGCACAGTGTAGTACATAGTATATGAGTGAGTTGCACTGAAAAACTTAGAATATAAGAAACGCACAGTGTAGTACATAGTATATGAGTGAGTTGCACTGAAAAACTTAGAATATAAGAAACGCACAGTGTAGTACATAGTATATGAGTGAGTTGCACTGAAAAACTTAGAATATAAGAAACGCACAGTGTAGTACATAGTATATGAGTGAGTTGCACTGAAAAAATTAGAATATAAGAAATGCACAGTGTAGTACATAGTATATGAGTGAGTTGCACTCAAAAACTTAGAATATAAGAAACGCACAGTGTAGTACATAGTATATGAGTGAGTTGCACTGAAAAACTTAGAATATAAGAAACGCACAGTGTAGTACATAGTATATGAGTGAGTTGCACTGAAAAACTCTAGAATATAAGAAACGCACAGTGTAGTACATAGTATATGAGTGAGTTGCACTGAAAAACTTAGAATATAAGAAACGCACAGTGTAGTACATAGTATATGAGTGAGTTGCACTAAAAAACTTAGAATATAAGAAACGCACAGTGTAGTACATAGTATATGAGTGAGTTGCACTGAAAAACTTAGAATATAAGAAACGCACAGTGTAGTACATAGTATATGAGTGAGTTGCACTCAAAAACTTAGAATATAAGAAACGCACAGTGTAGTACATAGTATATGAGTGAGTTGCACTGAAAAACTTAGAATATAAGAAACGCACAGTGTAGTACATAGTATATGAGTGAGTTGCACTCAAAAACTTAGAAATTAAGAAACGCACAGTGTAGTACATAGTATATGAGTGAGTTGCACTGAAAAACTTAGAATATAAGAAACGCACAGTGTAGTACATAGTATATGAGTGAGTTGCACTGAAAAACTTAGAATATAAGAAACGCACAGTGTAGTACATAGTATATGAGTGAGTTGCACTGAAAAACTTAGAATATAAGAAACGCACAGTGTAGTACATAGTATATGAGTGAGTTGCACTGAAAAACTTAGAATATAAGAAACGCACAGTGTAGTACATAGTATATGAGTGAGTTGCACTGAAAAACTTAGAATATAAGAAACGCACAGTGTAGTACATAGTATATGAGTGAGTTGCACTGAAAAACTTAGAATATAAGAAACGCACAGTGTAGTACATAGTATATGAGTGAGTTGCACTGAAAAACTTAGAATTTACTGAAAAACCCGCATTACACGAAATGCACAGTGTAGTACATAGTATATGAGTGAGTTGCACTGAAAAACTTAGAATATAAGAAACGAACAGTGTAGTACATAGTATATGAGTGAGTTGCACTGAAAAACTTAGAATATAAGAAACGCACAGTGTAGTACATAGTATATGAGTGAGTTGCACTGAAAAACTTAGAATATAAGAAACGCACAGTGTAGTACATAGTATATGAGTGAGTTGCACTGAAAAACTTAGAATATAAGAAACGCACAGTGTAGTACATAGTATATGAGTGAGTTGCACTGAAAAACTTAGAATATAAGAAACGCACAGTGTAGTACATAGTATATGAGTGAGTTGCACTGAAAAACTTAGAATATAAGAAACGCACAGTGTAGTACATAGTATATGAGTGAGTTGCACTGAAAAACTTAGAATATAAGAAACGCACAGTGTAGTACATAGTATATGAGTGAGTTGCACTGAAAAACTTAGAATATAAGAAACGCACAGTGTAGTACATAGTATATGAGTGAGTTGCACTGAAAAACTTAGAATATAAGAAACGCACAGTGTAGTACATAGTATATGAGTGAGTTGCACTGAAAAACTTAGAATATAAGAAACGCACAGTGTAGTACATAGTATATGAGTGAGTTGCACTCAAAAACTTAGAATATAAGAAACGCACAGTGTAGTACATAGTATATGAGTGAGTTGCACTGAAAAACTTAGAATATAAGAAACGCACAGTGTAGTACATAGTATATGAGTGAGTTGCACTGAAAAACTCTAGAATATAAGAAACGCACAGTGTAGTACATAGTATATGAGTGAGTTGCACTGAAAAACTTAGAATATAAGAAACGCACAGTGTAGTACATAGTATATGAGTGAGTTGCACTAAAAAACTTAGAATATAAGAAACGCACAGTGTAGTACATAGTATATGAGTGAGTTGCACTCAAAAACTTAGAATATAAGAAACGCACAGTGTAGTACATAGTATATGAGTGAGTTGCACTGAAAAACTTAGAATATAAGAAACGCACAGTGTAGTACATAGTATATGAGTGAGTTGCACTCAAAAACTTAGAAATTAAGAAACGCACAGTGTAGTACATAGTATATGAGTGAGTTGCACTGAAAAACTTAGAATATAAGAAACGCACAGTGTAGTACATAGTATATGAGTGAGTTGCACTGAAAAACTTAGAATATAAGAAACGCACAGTGTAGTACATAGTATATGAGTGAGTTGCACTCAAAAACTTAGAATATAAGAAACGCACAGAGTAGTACATAGTATATGAGTGAGTTGCACTGAAAAACTTAGAATATAAGAAACGCACAGTGTAGTACATAGTATATGAGTGAGTTGCACTGAAAAACTTAGAATATAAGAAACGCACAGTGTAGTACATAGTATATGAGTGAGTTGCACTGAAAAACTTAGAATATAAGAAACGCACAGTGTAGTACATAGTATATGAGTGAGTTGCACTGAAAAACTTAGAATATAAGAAACGCACAGTGTAGTACATAGTATATGAGTGAGTTGCACTGAAAAACTTAGAATATAAGAAACGCACAGTGTAGTACATAGTATATGAGTGAGTTGCACTGAAAAACTTAGAATATAAGAAACGCACAGTGTAGTACATAGTATATGAGTGAGTTGCACTGAAAAACTTAGAATATAAGAAACGCACAGTGTAGTACATAGTATATGAGTGAGTTGCACTGAAAAACTTAGAATATAAGAAACGCACAGTGTAGTACATTCTATATGAGTGAGTTGCACTGAAAAACTTAGAATATAAGAAACGCACAGTGTAGTACATAGTATATGAGTGAGTTGCACTGAAAAACTTAGAACATAAGAAACGCACAGTGTAGTACATAGTATATGAGTGAGTTGCACTGAAAAACTTAGAACATAAGAAACGCACAGTGTAGTACATAGTATATGAGTGAGTTGCACTGAAAAACTTAGAACATAAGAAACGCACAGTGTAGTACATAGTATATGAGTGAGTTGCACTGAAAAACTTAGAATATAAGAAACGCACAGTGTAGTACATAGTATATGAGTGAGTTGCACTGAAAAACTTAGAATATAAGAAACGCACAGTGTAGTACATAGTATATGAGTGAGTTGCACTGAAAAACTTAGAATATAAGAAACGCACAGTGTAGTACATAGTATATGAGTGAGTTGCACTCAAAAACTTAGAATATAAGAAACGCACAGTGTAGTACATAGTATATGAGTGAGTTGCACTGAAAAACTTAGAATATAAGAAACGCACAGTGTAGTACATAGTATATGAGTGAGTTGCACTCAAAAACTTAGAATATAAGAAACGCACAGTGTAGTACATAGTATATGAGTGAGTTGCACTCAAAAACTTAGAATATAAGAAACGCACAGTGTAGTACATAGTATATGAGTGAGTTGCACTCAAAAACTTAGAATATAAGAAACGCACACTGTAGTACATAGTATATGAGTGAGTTGCACTGAAAAACTTAGAATATAAGAAACGCACAGTGTAGTACATAGTATATGAGTGAGTTGCACTGAAAAACTTAGAATATAAGAAACGCACAGTGTAGTACATAGTATATGAGTGAGTTGCACTGAAAAACTTAGAATATAAGAAACGCACAGTGTAGTACATAGTATATGAGTGAGTTGCACTGAAAAACTTAGAATATAAGAAACGCACAGTGTAGTACATAGTATATGAGTGAGTTGCACTGAAAAACTTAGAATATAAGAAACGCACAGTGTAGTACATAGTATATGAGTGAGTTGCACTCAAAAACTTAGAATATAAGAAACGCACAGTGTAGTACATAGTATATGAGTGAGTTGCAATGAAAAACTTAGAATATAAGAAACGCACAGTGTAGTACATAGTATATGAGTGAGTTGCACTGAAAAACTTAGAATATAAGAAAAGCACAGTGTAGTACATAGTATATGAGTGAGTTGCACTGAAAAACTTAGAATATAAGAAACGCACAGTGTAGTACATAGTATATGAGTGAGTTGCACTGAAAAACTTAGAATTTACTGAAAAACCCGCATTACACGAAATGCACAGTGTAGTACATAGTATATGAGTGAGTTGCACTGAAAAACTTAGAATATAAGAAACGCACAGTGTAGTACATAGTATATGAGTGAGTTGCACTGAAAAACTTAGAATATAAGAAACGCACAGTGTAGTACATAGTATATGAGTGAGTTGCACTGAAAAACTTAGAATATAAGAAACGCACAGTGTAGTACATAGTATATGAGTGAGTTGCACTGAAAAAATTAGAATATAAGAAATGCACAGTGTAGTACATAGTATATGAGTGAGTTGCACTCAAAAACTTAGAATATAAGAAACGCACAGTGTAGTACATAGTATATGAGTGAGTTGCACTGAAAAACTTAGAATATAAGAAACGCACAGTGTAGTACATAGTATATGAGTGAGTTGCACTGAAAAACTCTAGAATATAAGAAACGCACAGTGTAGTACATAGTATATGAGTGAGTTGCACTGAAAAACTTAGAATATAAGAAACGCACAGTGTAGTACATAGTATATGAGTGAGTTGCACTAAAAAACTTAGAATATAAGAAACGCACAGTGTAGTACATAGTATATGAGTGAGTTGCACTGAAAAACTTAGAATATAAGAAACGCACAGTGTAGTACATAGTATATGAGTGAGTTGCACTCAAAAACTTAGAATATAAGAAACGCACAGTGTAGTACATAGTATATGAGTGAGTTGCACTGAAAAACTTAGAATATAAGAAACGCACAGTGTAGTACATAGTATATGAGTGAGTTGCACTCAAAAACTTAGAAATTAAGAAACGCACAGTGTAGTACATAGTATATGAGTGAGTTGCACTGAAAAACTTAGAATATAAGAAACGCACAGTGTAGTACATAGTATATGAGTGAGTTGCACTGAAAAACTTAGAATATAAGAAACGCACAGTGTAGTACATAGTATATGAGTGAGTTGCACTGAAAAACTTAGAATATAAGAAACGCACAGTGTAGTACATAGTATATGAGTGAGTTGCACTGAAAAACTTAGAATATAAGAAACGCACAGTGTAGTACATAGTATATGAGTGAGTTGCACTGAAAAACTTAGAATATAAGAAACGCACAGTGTAGTACATAGTATATGAGTGAGTTGCACTGAAAAACTTAGAATATAAGAAACGCACAGTGTAGTACATAGTATATGAGTGAGTTGCACTGAAAAACTTAGAATTTACTGAAAAACCCGCAATACACGAAATGCACAGTGTAGTACATAGTATATGAGTGAGTTGCACTGAAAAACTTAGAATATAAGAAACGAACAGTGTAGTACATAGTATATGAGTGAGTTGCACTGAAAAACTTAGAATATAAGAAACGCACAGTGTAGTACATAGTATATGAGTGAGTTGCACTGAAAAACTTAGAATATAAGAAACGCACAGTGTAGTACATAGTATATGAGTGAGTTGCACTGAAAAACTTAGAATATAAGAAACGCACAGTGTAGTACATAGTATATGAGTGAGTTGCACTGAAAAACTTAGAATATAAGAAACGCACAGTGTAGTACATAGTATATGAGTGAGTTGCACTGAAAAACTTAGAATATAAGAAACGCACAGTGTAGTACATAGTATATGAGTGAGTTGCACTGAAAAACTTAGAATATAAGAAACGCACAGTGTAGTACATAGTATATGAGTGAGTTGCACTGAAAAACTTAGAATTTACTGAAAAACCCGCATTACACGAAATGCACAGTGTAGTACATAGTATATGAGTGAGTTGCACTGAAAAACTTAGAATATAAGAAACGCACAGTGTAGTACATAGTATATGAGTGAGTTGCACTCAAAAACTTAGAATATAAGAAACGCACAGTGTAGTACATAGTATATGAGTGAGTTGCACTCAAAAACTTAGAATATAAGAAACGCACAGTGTAGTACATAGTATATGAGTGAGTTGCACTGAAAAACTTAGAATATAAGAAACGCACAGTGTAGTACATAGTATATGAGTGAGTTGCACTCAAAAACTTAGAATATAAGAAACGCACAGTGTAGTACATAGTATATGAGTGAGTTGCACTCAAAAACTTAGAATATAAGAAACGCACAGTGTAGTACATAGTATATGAGTGAGTTGCACTCAAAAACTTAGAATATAAGAAACGCACACTGTAGTACATAGTATATGAGTGAGTTGCACTGAAAAACTTAGAATATAAGAAACGCACAGTGTAGTACATAGTATATGAGTGAGTTGCACTGAAAAACTTAGAATATAAGAAACGCACAGTGTAGTACATAGTATATGAGTGAGTTGCACTGAAAAACTTAGAATATAAGAAACGCACAGTGTAGTACATAGTATATGAGTGAGTTGCACTGAAAAACTTAGAATATAAGAAACGCACAGTGTAGTACATAGTATATGAGTGAGTTGCACTGAAAAACTTAGAATATAAGAAACGCACAGTGTAGTACATAGTATATGAGTGAGTTGCACTCAAAAACTTAGAATATAAGAAACGCACAGTGTAGTACATAGTATATGAGTGAGTTGCAATGAAAAACTTAGAATATAAGAAACGCACAGTGTAGTACATAGTATATGAGTGAGTTGCACTGAAAAACTTAGAATATAAGAAAAGCACAGTGTAGTACATAGTATATGAGTGAGTTGCACTGAAAAACTTAGAATATAAGAAACGCACAGTGTAGTACATAGTATATGAGTGAGTTGCACTGAAAAACTTAGAATTTACTGAAAAACCCGCATTACACGAAATGCACAGTGTAGTACATAGTATATGAGTGAGTTGCACTGAAAAACTTAGAATATAAGAAACGCACAGTGTAGTACATAGTATATGAGTGAGTTGCACTGAAAAACTTAGAATATAAGAAACGCACAGTGTAGTACATAGTATATGAGTGAGTTGCACTGAAAAACTTAGAATATAAGAAACGCACAGTGTAGTACATAGTATATGAGTGAGTTGCACTGAAAAAATTAGAATATAAGAAATGCACAGTGTAGTACATAGTATATGAGTGAGTTGCACTCAAAAACTTAGAATATAAGAAACGCACAGTGTAGTACATAGTATATGAGTGAGTTGCACTGAAAAACTTAGAATATAAGAAACGCACAGTGTAGTACATAGTATATGAGTGAGTTGCACTGAAAAACTCTAGAATATAAGAAACGCACAGTGTAGTACATAGTATATGAGTGAGTTGCACTGAAAAACTTAGAATATAAGAAACGCACAGTGTAGTACATAGTATATGAGTGAGTTGCACTAAAAAACTTAGAATATAAGAAACGCACAGTGTAGTACATAGTATATGAGTGAGTTGCACTGAAAAACTTAGAATATAAGAAACGCACAGTGTAGTACATAGTATATGAGTGAGTTGCACTCAAAAACTTAGAATATAAGAAACGCACAGTGTAGTACATAGTATATGAGTGAGTTGCACTGAAAAACTTAGAATATAAGAAACGCACAGTGTAGTACATAGTATATGAGTGAGTTGCACTCAAAAACTTAGAAATTAAGAAACGCACAGTGTAGTACATAGTATATGAGTGAGTTGCACTGAAAAACTTAGAATATAAGAAACGCACAGTGTAGTACATAGTATATGAGTGAGTTGCACTGAA